>NW_026646398.1:0-2500 GCF_949987535.1 Balaenoptera acutorostrata
AACCCTAACCCTAACCCTAACCCTAACCCTAACCCTAACCCTAACCCTAACCCTAACCCTAACCCTAACCTAACCCTAACCCTAACCCTAACCCTAACCCTAACCCTAACCCTAACCCTAACCCTAACCCTAACCCTAACCCTAACCCTAACCCTAACCCTAACCCTAACCCTAACCCTAACCCTAACCCTAACCCTAACCCTAACCCTAACCCTAACCCTAACCCTAACCCTAACCCTAACCCTAACCCTAACCCTAACCCTAACCCTAACCCTACCCTAACCCTAACCCTAACCCTAACCCTACCCTAACCCTAACCCGTACCCTAACCCTAACCCTAACCCGTACCCTAACCCGTACCCTAACCCTAACCCGTACCCTAACCCTAACCCGTACCCTAACCCTAACCCTAACCCGTACCCTAACCCGTACCCTAACCCTAACCCGTACCCTAACCCTAACCCTAACCCTAACCCTAACCCTAACCCTACCCTAACCCGTACCCTAACCCTAACCCGTACCCTAACCCTAACCCTAACCCGTACCCTAACCCGTACCCTAACCCTAACCCGTACCCTAACCCTAACCCTAACCCTAACCCTAACCCTAACCCGTACCCTAACCCTAACCCGTACCCTAACCCTAACCCGTACCCTAACCCTAACCCGTACCCTAACCCTAACCCTAACCCTAACCCTAACCCTAACCCTAACCCTAACCCTAACCCGTACCCTAACCCTAACCCGTACCCTAACCCTAACCCGTACCCTAACCCTAACCCTAACCCTAACCCTAACCCTAACCCTAACCCTAACCCTAACCCGTACCCTAACCCTAACCCTAACCCTAACCCTAACCCTAACCCGTACCCTAACCCTAACCCTAACCCGTACCCTAACCCGTACCCTAACCCTAACCCTAACCCTAACCCTAACCCTAACCCTAACCCTAACCCTAACCCTAACCCTAACCCTAACCCTAACCCGTACCCTAACCCGTACCCTAACCCGTACCCGTACCCTAACCCGTACCCTAACCCGTACCCTAACCCTAACCCGTACCCTAACCCTAACCCGTACCCTAACCCGTACCCTAACCCGTACCCGTACCCTAACCCGTACCCTAACCCTAACCCGTACCCTAACCCGTACCCGTACCCTAACCCGTACCCTAACCCGTACCCTAACCCGTACCCTAACCCGTACCCTAACCCTAACCCGTACCCTAACCCGTACCCTAACCCGTACCCTAACCCGTACCCTAACCCGTACCCTAACCCGTACCCTAACCCGTACCCTAACCCGTACCCTAACCCTAACCCGTACCCTAACCCTAACCCGTACCCTAACCCTAACCCGTACCCTAACCCTAACCCGTACCCTAACCCTAACCCGTACCCTAACCCTAACCCGTACCCTAACCCTAACCCTAACCCGTACCCTAACCCTAACCCGTACCCTAACCCTAACCCGTACCCTAACCCTAACCCGTACCCTAACCCTAACCCGTACCCTAACCCTAACCCGTACCCTAACCCTAACCCGTACCCTAACCCTAACCCGTACCCTAACCCTAACCCTAACCCGTATCCTAACCCTAACCCGTACCCTAACCCTAACCCGTACCCTAACCCTAACCCGTACCCTAACCCTAACCCTAACCCTAACCCTAACCCTAACCCGTACCCTAACCCTAACCCTAACCCTAACCCTAACCCGTACCCTAACCCTAACCCGTACCCTAACCCTAACCATAACCCTAACCCTAACCCTAACCCGTACCCTAACCCTAACCCGTACTCTAACCCTAACCCGTACCCTAACCCTAACCCTAACCCGTACCCTAACCCTAACCCGTACCCTAACCCTAACCCTAACCCTAACCCTAACCCTAACCCGTACCCTAACCCTAACCCGTACCCTAACCCTAACCCGTACCCTAACCCTAACCCTAACCCTAACCCTAACCCTAACCCGTACCCTAACCCGTACCCTAACCCTAACCCTAACCCTAACCCTAACCCTAACCCTAACCCTAACCCTAACCCGTACCCTAACCCTAACCCTAACCCGTACCCTAACCCTAACCCTAACCCGTACCCTAACCCTAACCCGTACCCTAACCCTAACCCGTACCCTAACCCTAACCCTAACCCGTACCCTAACCCTAACCCTAACCCTAACCCGTACCCTAACCCTAACCCTAACCCGTACCCTAACCCGTACCCTAACCCTAACCCGTACCCTAACCCTAACCCTAACCCTAACCCTAACCCGTACCCTAACCCTAACCCTAACCCTAACCCTAACCCTAACCCTAACCCTAACCCTAACCCTAACCCGTACCCTAACCCGTACCCTAACCCTAACCCGTACCCTAACCCTAACCCGGTACCCTAACCCGTACCCTAACCCGTACCCTAACCCGTACCCTAACCCGTACCCTAACCCGTACCCTAACCCTAACCCGTACCCTAACCCTAACCCTAACCCTAACCCTA
>NW_026646398.1:5000-7500 GCF_949987535.1 Balaenoptera acutorostrata
CCCTAACCCGTACCCTAACCCTAACCCGTACCCTAACCCTAACCCGTACCCTAACCCTAACCCGTACCCTAACCCTAACCCGTACCCTAACCCTAACCCGTACCCTAACCCTAACCCGTACCCTAACCCTAACCCTAACCCGTATCCTAACCCTAACCCGTACCCTAACCCTAACCCGTACCCTAACCCTAACCCGTACCCTAACCCTAACCCTAACCCTAACCCTAACCCTAACCCGTACCCTAACCCTAACCCTAACCCTAACCCTAACCCGTACCCTAACCCTAACCCGTACCCTAACCCTAACCATAACCCTAACCCTAACCCTAACCCGTACCCTAACCCTAACCCGTACTCTAACCCTAACCCGTACCCTAACCCTAACCCTAACCCGTACCCTAACCCTAACCCGTACCCTAACCCTAACCCTAACCCTAACCCTAACCCTAACCCGTACCCTAACCCTAACCCGTACCCTAACCCTAACCCGTACCCTAACCCTAACCCTAACCCTAACCCTAACCCTAACCCGTACCCTAACCCGTACCCTAACCCTAACCCTAACCCTAACCCTAACCCTAACCCTAACCCTAACCCTAACCCTAACCCTAACCCTAACCCTAACCCTAACCCGTACCCTAACCCTAACCCGTACCCTAACCCTAACCCGTACCCTAACCCTAACCCGTACCCTAACCCTAACCCGTACCCTAACCCTAACCCGTACCCTAACCCTAACCCTAACCCGTACCCTAACCCTAACCCGTACCCTAACCCTAACCCGTACCCTAACCCGTACCCTAACCCGTACCCTAACCCGTACCCTAACCCGTACCCTAACCCGTACCCTAACCCGTACCCTAACCCTAACCCGTACCCTAACCCGTACCCTAACCCGTACCCTAACCCGTACCCTAACCCGTACCCTAACCCGTACCCTAACCCTAACCCGGACCCTAACCCGTACCCTAACCCGTACCCTAACCCGTACCCTAACCCGTACCCTAACCCTAACCCGTACCCTAACCCGTACCCTAACCCGTACCCTAACCCGTACCCTAACCCGTACCCTAACCCGTACCCTAACCCGTACCCGTACCCTAACCCGTACCCTAACCCGTACCCTAACCCGTACCCTAACCCGTACCCTAACCCTAACCCGTACCCTAACCCGTACCCTAACCCGTACCCTAACCCGTACCCTAACCCGTACCCTAACCCGTACCCTAACCCGTACCCTAACCCTAACCCGTACCCTAACCCTAACCCGTACCCTAACCCTAACCCGTACCCTAACCCTAACCCGTACCCTAACCCTAACCCGTACCCTAACCCTAACCCGTACCCTAACCCTAACCCTAACCCGTACCCTAACCCTAACCCGTACCCTAACCCTAACCCGTACCCTAACCCTAACCCGTACCCTAACCCTAACCCGTACCCTAACCCTAACCCGTACCCTAACCCTAACCCGTACCCTAACCCTAACCCGTACCCTAACCCTAACCCTAACCCGTATCCTAACCCTAACCCGTACCCTAACCCTAACCCGTACCCTAACCCTAACCCGTACCCTAACCCTAACCCTAACCCTAACCCTAACCCTAACCCGTACCCTAACCCTAACCCTAACCCTAACCCTAACCCGTACCCTAACCCTAACCCGTACCCTAACCCTAACCATAACCCTAACCCTAACCCTAACCCGTACCCTAACCCTAACCCGTACTCTAACCCTAACCCGTACCCTAACCCTAACCCTAACCCGTACCCTAACCCTAACCCGTACCCTAACCCTAACCCTAACCCTAACCCTATCCCTAACCCGTACCCTAACCCTAACCCGTACCCTAACCCTAACCCGTACCCTAACCCTAACCCTAACCCTAACCCTAACCCTAACCCGTACCCTAACCCGTACCCTAACCCTAACCCTAACCCTAACCCTAACCCTAACCCTAACCCTAACCCTAACCCGTACCCTAACCCTAACCCTAACCCGTACCCTAACCCTAACCCTAACCCGTACCCTAACCCTAACCCGTACCCTAACCCTAACCCGTACCCTAACCCTAACCCTAACCCGTACCCTAACCCTAACCCTAACCCTAACCCGTACCCTAACCCTAACCCTAACCCGTACCCTAACCCGTACCCTAACCCTAACCCGTACCCTAACCCTAACCCTAACCCTAACCCTAACCCGTACCCTAACCCTAACCCTAACCCTAACCCTAACCCTAACCCTAACCCTAACCCTAACCCCTAACCCGTACCCTAACCCGTACCCTAACCCTAACCCGTACCCTAACCCTAACCCGTACCCTAACCCGTACCCTAACCCGTACCCTAACCCGTACCCTAACCCGTACCCTAACCCGTACCCTAACCCTAACCCGTACCCTAACCCTAACCCTAACCCTAACCCTAACCCGTACCCTAACCCGTACCCTAACCCTAACCCGTACCCTAACCCGTACCCTAACCCGTACCCTAACCC
>NW_026646398.1:12500-49642 GCF_949987535.1 Balaenoptera acutorostrata
CCGTACCCTAACCCGTACCCTAACCCTAACCCGTACCCTAACCCGTACCCTAACCCGTACCCTAACCCGTACCCTAACCCGTACCCTAACCCGTACCCTAACCCTAACCCGTACCCTAACCCTAACCCGTACCCTAACCCTAACCCGTACCCCTAACCCTAACCCTAACCCTAACCCTAACCCTAATCCCTAACCCTAACCCGTACCCTAAACCCGTACCCTAACCCGTACCCTAACCCGTACCCTAACCCGTACCCTAACCCGTACCCTAACCCTAACCCGTACCCTAACCCTAACCCGTACCCTAACCCTAACCCGTACCCTAACCCTAACCCGTACCCTAACCCTAACCCTAACCCGTACCCTAACCCTAACCCGTACCCTAACCCTAACCCGTACCCTAACCCTAACCCGTACCCTAACCCTAACCCGTACCCTAACCCTAACCCTAACCTAACCCTAACCCTAACCCGTACCCTAACCCTAACCCGTACCCTAACCCTAACCCGTACCCTAACCCTAACCGTACCCTAACCCTAACCCTAACCCTAACCCGTACCCTAACCCTAACCCGTACCCTAACCCTAACCCGTACCCTAACCCTAACCCTAACCCGTACCCTAACCCTAACCCTAACCCTAACCCTAACCCTAACCCTAACCCGTACCCGTACCCTAACCCTAACCCGTACCCTAACCCTAACCCTAACCCTAACCCTAACCCTAACCCGAACCCTAAACCTAACCCGTACCCTAACCCTAACCCTAACCCGTACCCTAACCCTAACCCCGTACCCTAACCCTAACCCGTACCCTAACCCTAACCCGTACCCTAACCCTAACCCTAACCCTAACCCTAACCCTAACCCGTACCCTAACCCTAACCCTAACCCTAACCCTAACCCGTACCCTAACCCTAACCCGTACCCTAACCCTAACCCTAACCCTAACCCTAACCCTAACCCGTACCCTAACCCTAACCCGTACCCTAACCCTAACCCGTACCCTAACCCTAACCCTAACCCGTACCCTAACCCTAACCCTAACCTAACCTAACCCTAACCCTAACCCTAACCCTAACCCTAACCCTAACCCTAACCCTAACCCTAACCCTAACCCTAACCCTAACCCTAACCCTAACCCTAACCCTAACCCTGTCTAACCCTAACCCTAACCCTAACCCTAACCCTAACCCTAACCCTAACCCTAACCCTAACCCTAAGCCTAGCCCTAACCCTAACCCTAACCCTAACCCTGTCTAACCCTAACCCTAACCCTAACCCTAACCCTAACCCTAACCCTAACCCTAACCTAACCCTAACCCTAACCCTAACCCTAACCCTAACCCTAACCCGTACCCTAACCCTAACCCTAACCCTAACCCTAACCCGTACCCTAACCCTAACCCGTACCCTAACCCTAACCCGTACCCTAACCCTAACCCGTACCCTAACCCTAACCCTAACCCGTATCCTAACCCTAACCCGTACCCTAACCCTAACCCGTACCCTAACCCTAACCCGTACCCTAACCCTAACCCTAACCCTAACCCTAACCCTAACCCGTACCCTAACCCTAACCCTAACCCTAACCCTAACCCGTACCCTAACCCTAACCCGTACCCTAACCCTAACCCTAACCCTAACCCTAACCCTAACCCGTACCCTAACCCTAACCCGTACTCTAACCCTAACCCGTACCCTAACCCTAACCCTAACCCGTACCCTAACCCTAACCCGTACCCTAACCCTAACCCTAACCCTAACCCTAACCCTAACCCGTACCCTAACCCTAACCCGTACCCTAACCCTAACCCGTACCCTAACCCTAACCCTAACCCTAACCCTAACCCTAACCCGTACCCTAACCCGTACCCTAACCCTAACCCTAACCCTAACCCTAACCCTAACCCTAACCCTAACCCTAACCCGTACCCTAACCCTAACCCTAACCCGTACCCTAACCCTAACCCTAACCCGTACCCTAACCCTAACCCGTACCCTAACCCTAACCCGTACCCTAACCCTAACCCTAACCCGTACCCTAACCCTAACCCTAACCCTAACCCGTACCCTAACCCTAACCCTAACCCGTACCCTAACCCGTACCCTAACCCGTACCCTAACCCTAACCCTAACCCTAACCCTAACCCTAACCCTAACCCTAACCCGTACCCTAACCCGTACCCTAACCCGTACCCTAACCCGTACCCTAACCCTAACCCTAACCCTAACCCGTACCCTAACCCGTACCCTAACCCTAACCCTAACCCGTACCCTAACCCGTACCCTAACCCGTACCCTAACCCGTACCCTAACCCGTACCCTAACCCTAACCCTAACCCTAACCCTAACCCTAACCCTAACCCGTACCCTAACCCTAACCCGTACCCTAACCCTAACCCTAACCCGTACCCTAACCCGTACCCTAACCCGTACCCTAACCCGTACCCTAACCCGTACCCTAACCCTAACCCGTACCCTAACCCTAACCCGTACCCTAACCCGTACCCTAACCCGTACCCTAACCCGTACCCTAACCCTAACCCTAACCCGTACCCTAACCCTAACCCGTACCCTAACCCTAACCCTAACCCGTACCCTAACCCTAACCCGTACCCTAACCCTAACCCGTACCCTAACCCTAACCCTAACCCGTACCCTAACCCTAACCCTAACCCTAACCCTAACCCTAACCCGTACCCTAACCCTAACCCTAACCCTAACCCTAACCCTAACCCTAACCCTAACCCTAACCCGTACCCTAACCCGTACCCTAACCCGTACCCTAACCCTAACCCTAACCCTAACCCTAACCCGTACCCTAACCCTAACCCTAACCCTAACCCTAACCCTAACCCGTACCCTAACCCTAACCCTAACCCGTACCCTAACCCTAACCCGTACCCTAACCCGTACCCGTACCCTAACCCTAACCCTAACCCTAACCCTAAACCCTAACCCGTACCCTAACCCGTACCCTAACCCTAACCCGTACCCTAAACCCTAACCCGTACCCTAACCCGTACCCTAACCCTAACCCTAACCCGTACCCTAAACCCTAACCCGTACCCTAACCCGTACCCTAACCCTAACCCTAACCCGTACCCTAACCCGTACCCTAACCCTAACCCTAACCCGTACCCTAACCCTAACCCGTACCCTAACCCTAACCCTAACCCTAACCCGTACCCTAACCCTAACCCGTACCCTAACCCGTACCCTAACCCTAACCCTAACCCGTACCCTAACCCTAACCCGTACCCTAACCCTAACCCTAACCCGTACCCTAACCCTAACCCTAACCCTAACCCGTACCCGAACCCTAACCCGTACCCTAACCCTAACCCTAACCCGTACCCTAACCCTAACCCTAACCCTAACCCTAACCCGTACCCTAACCCTAACCCGTACCCTAACCCTAACCCTAACCCGTACCCTAACCCTAACCCTAACCCGTACCCTAACCCTAACCCGTACCCTAACCCGTACCCTAACCCGTACCCTAACCCTAACCCGTACCCTAACCCTAACCCGTACCCTAACCCGTACCCTAACCCGTACCCTAACCCTAACCCTAACCCGTACCCTAACCCGTACCCTAACCCGTACCCTAACCCTAACCCTAACCCTAACCCTAACCCTAACCCTAACCCTAACCCTAACCCGTACCCTAACCCGTACCCTAACCCGTACCCTAACCCTAACCCTAACCCTAACCCGTACCCTAACCCTAACCCTAACCCTAACCCTAACCCTAACCCGTACCCTAACCCTAACCCGTACCCTAACCCGTACCCTAACCAGTACCCTAACCCTAACCCTAACCCTAACCCGTACCCTAACCCTAACCCGTACCCTAACCCGTACCCTAACCCGTACCCTAACCCGTACCCTAACCCGTACCCTAACCCTAACCCTAACCCGTACCCTAACCCTAACCCGTACCCTAACCCGTACCCTAACCCGTACCCTAACCCGTACCCTAACCCGTACCCTAACCCTAACCCTAACCCGTACCCTAACCCTAACCCGTACCCTAACCCGTACCCTAACCCGTACCCTAACCCTAACCCTAACCCTAACCCTAACCCTAACCCTAACCCTAACCCTAACCCGTACCCTAACCCTAACCCGTACCCTAACCCTAACCCGTACCCTAACCCTAACCCGTACCCTAACCCTAACCCTAACCCGTATCCTAACCCTAACCCGTACCCTAACCCTAACCCGTACCCTAACCCTAACCCGTACCCTAACCCTAACCCTAACCCTAACCCTAACCCTAACCCGTACCCTAACCCTAACCCTAACCCTAACCCTAACCCGTACCCTAACCCTAACCCGTACCCTAACCCTAACCCTAACCCGTACCCTAACCCTAACCCTAACCCGTACCCTAACCCTAACCCGTACCCTAACCCTAACCCGTACCCTAACCCTAACCCTAACCCGTACCCTAACCCTAACCCTAACCCTAACCCGTACCCTAACCCTAACCCTAACCCGTACCCTAACCCGTACCCTAACCCGTACCCTAACCCTAACCCTAACCCTAACCCTAACCCTAACCCTAACCCTAACCCGTACCCTAACCCGTACCCTAACCCGTACCCTAACCCGTACCCTAACCCTAACCCTAACCCTAACCCGTACCCTAACCCGTACCCTAACCCGTACCCTAACCCTAACCCTAACCCGTACCCTAACCCGTACCCTAACCCGTACCCTAACCCGTACCCTAACCCGTACCCTAACCCTAACCCTAACCCTAACCCTAACCCTAACCCTAACCCGTACCCTAACCCTAACCCGTACCCTAACCCTAACCCTAACCCGTACCCTAACCCGTACCCTAACCCGTACCCTAACCCGTACCCTAACCCGTACCCTAACCCTAACCCGTACCCTAACCCTAACCCGTACCCTAACCCGTACCCTAACCCGTACCCTAACCCGTACCCTAACCCTAACCCTAACCCGTACCCTAACCCTAACCCGTACCCTAACCCTAACCCTAACCCGTACCCTAACCCTAACCCGTACCCTAACCCTAACCCGTACCCTAACCCTAACCCTAACCCGTACCCTAACCCTAACCCTAACCCTAACCCTAACCCTAACCCGTACCCTAACCCTAACCCTAACCCTAACCCTAACCCTAACCCTAACCCTAACCCGTACCCTAACCCGTACCCTAACCCGTACCCTAACCCTAACCCTAACCCTAACCCTAACCCGTACCCTAACCCTAACCCTAACCCTAACCCTAACCCTAACCCGTACCCTAACCCTAACCCTAACCCGTACCCTAACCCTAACCCGTACCCTAACCCGTACCCGTACCCTAACCCTAACCCTAACCCTAACCCTAAACCCTAACCCGTACCCTAACCCGTACCCTAACCCTAACCCGTACCCTAAACCCTAACCCGTACCCTAACCCGTACCCTAACCCTAACCCTAACCCGTACCCTAAACCCTAACCCGTACCCTAACCCGTACCCTAACCCTAACCCTAACCCGTACCCTAACCCGTACCCTAACCCTAACCCTAACCCGTACCCTAACCCTAACCCGTACCCTAACCCTAACCCTAACCCTAACCCGTACCCTAACCCTAACCCGTACCCTAACCCGTACCCTAACCCTAACCCTAACCCGTACCCTAACCCTAACCCGTACCCTAACCCTAACCCTAACCCGTACCCTAACCCTAACCCTAACCCTAACCCGTACCCGAACCCTAACCCGTACCCTAACCCTAACCCTAACCCGTACCCTAACCCTAACCCTAACCCTAACCCTAACCCGTACCCTAACCCTAACCCGTACCCTAACCCTAACCCTAACCCGTACCCTAACCCTAACCCTAACCCGTACCCTAACCCTAACCCGTACCCTAACCCGTACCCTAACCCGTACCCTAACCCTAACCCGTACCCTAACCCTAACCCGTACCCTAACCCGTACCCTAACCCGTACCCTAACCCTAACCCTAACCCGTACCCTAACCCGTACCCTAACCCGTACCCTAACCCTAACCCTAACCCTAACCCTAACCCTAACCCTAACCCTAACCCTAACCCGTACCCTAACCCGTACCCTAACCCGTACCCTAACCCTAACCCTAACCCTAACCCGTACCCTAACCCTAACCCTAACCCTAACCCTAACCCTAACCCGTACCCTAACCCTAACCCGTACCCTAACCCGTACCCTAACCAGTACCCTAACCCTAACCCTAACCCTAACCCGTACCCTAACCCTAACCCGTACCCTAACCCGTACCCTAACCCGTACCCTAACCCGTACCCTAACCCGTACCCTAACCCTAACCCTAACCCGTACCCTAACCCTAACCCGTACCCTAACCCGTACCCTAACCCGTACCCTAACCCGTACCCTAACCCGTACCCTAACCCTAACCCTAACCCGTACCCTAACCCTAACCCGTACCCTAACCCGTACCCTAACCCGTACCCTAACCCATACCCTAACCCTAACCCGTACCCTAACCCGTACGCTAACCCGTACCCTAATCCGTACCCTAACCCGTACCCTAACCCGTACCCTAACCCGTACCCTAACCCGTACCCTAACCCTAACCCGTACCCTAACCCGTACCCTAACCCTAACCCTAACCCTAACCCTAACCCGTACCCTAACCCGTACCCTAACCCTAACCCTAACCCTAACCCGTACCCTAACCCTAACCCGTACCCTAACCCTAACCCTAACCCTAACCCGTACCCTAACCCTAACCCTAACCCGTACCCTAACCCTAACCCTAACCCTAACCCGTACCCTAACCCGTACCCTAACCCTAACCCTAACCCTAACCCGTACCCTAACCCGTACCCTAACCCGTACCCTAACCCGTACCCTAACCCTAACCCTAACCCTAACCCGTACCCTAACCCGTACCCTAACCCGTACCCTAACCCTAACCCTAACCCTAACCCTAACCCGTACCCTAACCCTAACCCTAACCCGTACCCTAACCCTAACCCTAACCCTAACCCTAACCCTAACCCTAACCCGTACCCTAACCCGTACCCTAACCCTAACCCTAACCCTAACCCGTACCCTAACCCTAACCCGTACCCTAACCCTAACCCTAACCCTAACCCGTACCCTAACCCTAACCCTAACCCGTACCCTAACCCTAACCCTAACCCTAACCCGTACCCTAACCCGTACCCTAACCCTAACCCTAACCCTAACCCTAACCCGTACCCTAACCCGTACCCTAACCCGTACCCTAACCCGTACCCTAACCCGTACCCTAACCCTAACCCTAACCCTAACCCGTACCCTAACCCGTACCCTAACCCGTACCCTAACCCTAACCCTAACCCGTACCCTAACCCGTACCCTAACCCGTACCCTAACCCGTACCCTAACCCTAACCCTAACCCTAACCCTAACCCTAACCCTAACCCGTACCCTAACCCTAACCCGTACCCTAACCCGTACCCTAACCCGTACCCTAACCCGTACCCTAACCCGTACCCTAACCCGTACCCTAACCCGTACCCTAACCCTAACCCGTACCCTAACCCTAACCCGTACCCTAACCCGTACCCTAACCCTAACCCGTACCCTAACCCTAACCCTAACCCGTACCCTAACCCTAACCCGTACCCTAACCCTAACCCTAACCCGTACCCTAACCCTAACCCGTACCCTAACCCTAACCCGTACCCTAACCCTAACCCTAACCCGTACCCTAACCCTAACCCTAACCCTAACCCTAACCCGTACCCTAACCCTAACCCTAACCCTAACCCTAACCCTAACCCGTACCCTAACCCGTACCCTAACCCTAACCCTAACCCTAACCCTAACCCTAACCCTAACCCGTACCCTAACCCTAACCCTAACCCTAACCCTAACCCTAACCCTAACCCTAACCCGTACCCTAACCCTAACCCTAACCCGTACCCTAACCCTAACCCGTACCCTAACCCGTACCCGTACCCTAACCCTAACCCTAACCCTAACCCTAAACCCTAACCCGTACCCTAACCCGTACCCTAACCCTAACCCGTACCCTAAACCCTAACCCGTACCCTAACCCGTACCCTAACCCTAACCCTAACCCGTACCCTAAACCCTAACCCGTACCCTAACCCGTACCCTAACCCTAACCCTAACCCGTACCCTAACCCGTACCCTAACCCTAACCCTAACCCGTACCCTAACCCTAACCCTAACCCTAACCCGTACCCTAACCCTAACCCGTACCCTAACCCTAACCCTAACCCGTATCCTAACCCTAACCCTAACCCTAACCCTAACCCTTACCCTAACCCTAACCCGTACCCTAACCCTAACCCTAACCCGTACCCTAACCCTAACCCTAACCCGTACCCTAACCCTAACCCGTACCCTAACCCGTACCCTAACCCTAACCCGTACCCTAACCCTAACCCGTACCCTAACCCGTACCCTAACCCGTACCCTAACCCTAACCCTAACCCTAACCCTAACCCTAACCCTAACCCTACCCCGTACCCTAACCCGTACCCTAACCCGTACCCTAACCCGTACCCTAACCCTAACCCTAACCCTAACCCTAACCCTAACCCTAACCCTAAACCCTAACCCTAACCCTAACCCTAACCCTAACCCTAACCCTAACCCTAACCCTAACCCTAACCCTAACCCTAACCCCGGCCATCGAAGCATCCGGCTAGCTAGACAAAACTCACTGTCTTCCCAGAGCCATGCATACAGTGGCCAGTGGCCTGTCAACAGCAGTCAATTTCAAGTAGCTTCAAGGCAGCATGAATGGAGCTTTCAGAATGGGCAAGCAAGGCTAGTTCCATCAGGCCCCCATTTCCGCTTGCACACGCAGCATACATCCCTGTGCTTTCTAACAAGTCCAAAGAGACACAGGTTACCCAGTGGTTACTTCGTTGAATCAACTCCTCGAAGCAGGGTGTTCTGCATCTAGCGAACTGCCTCAACCAAGGAAAGCCCCAGCTAGGCCTCCGGGCCCGTGGCTCTTCAAAAGCCTGCAGTGTTATCCGAGGAACTGGGCTTTAGTTGCAGTCGGAACGCAAGCCCACATTCTCCTGGAGGCAGGGTGACTTCAGACAGGGGGTCCCAGATGGAATACGAAGCCGAGTGTTTTCTCAGTGCAGCGCAGACTAGGGCAATGAGTCAGACTTGCACGGCATGTTGGCCCTGCTAGAACGGTGTTCGTGGACCTGTGGGAATGCTGGGGAAGTCAAGCTGTCCCAAGAAAGAGTGCAGTCTGTTGCCCTACACTCGGCATACACAGAGTGGCTCCGAAGGGCTACGGGCCTGGATGTGGCTTAGCAGGCCCATGGGGGCCTGAGGGTACTCAGTGTCCTTGCAGGGAATAGGGTGCCCACGCCAGGCTCCTAGATGTCCTGCAGAGCGTACTGACGTTAAAATAATGCAGGGCAGTGGCTACGGCCTCATGGAAACTGCTGCACGCCTCCGCTTCTGCATGGCAATTCAGGGCCTTACCGCGAGGCAAGTGCTCTCGCTGAGGGTCCCGTTAGCGCCACAGCATGGGAGGATGCTGACTTTCTCCTCCAGCAGAGTGACTTCAGGTACGAGGTCCTCGAAGAATTCTAAGCAGAGTGTTTTCTCACGGCAGCTCAGACGGGGGCCGTGACGAACACTTCCATGGCAGGTCGCACTGCCTAGAAATGTGGTCCTGAGGCTGCTCCAGGGCTCTGGAAATGTAGCTCTCCTTAAGGAACGTGCAGGGTGTTGCCCATCACTCGGCATGCACAGAGGGCCTCTGAGGGACCTACCTTTGGGCCTCCATGTTGCTCACAGGCCCACAGGGGTCTGGAGGCACTCAGGGATCCTGGAGGGAAAATGATGCACACCCGAGGGGCCTAAGAGTCCTGGAAAGGGTACTTCCTTTAAAATAGAGCAGAACAGAGGCTTCCCTGGTGGTGCACTGGTTGACAATCTGCCTGCCAATGCAGGGGACACGGGTTCGAGCTCTGGTCTGGGAGGAATCCCCATGCCACGGGGCAACTGGGCCCGTGAGCCACAACTACTGAGCCTGCGCCTCTGGAGCCTGTGCTCCGCAACAAGAGAGGCTGAGATACTGAGAGGCCTACGCACCGCGATGAAGAGTGGCCCCCACTTACCGTAACTGGAGAGAGCCCTAGCACAGAAACGAAGACCCAGTATAGCAATCAATCAATCAATCCATCAATCAATCTGAAAACAACAATAAAAAATATAAAAACTAAAATAAAATACAGCAGAACAGCGACTAATACCTCATGGAAACAGCTGCATGCCGCCCTTTCTGCGCGGTTCCTCAGGGACTTACCTCGAGGTCAGTACTCACGTTGAGTTTCCCTTTAGCTCCAGAGCGTGGCACGATGAGCTCCACCCCGGCCATCGAAGATCCGGCTAGCTAGACAAAACTCATTGTCTTCCCAGAGCCATGTATACAGTGGCCAGTGGCCTGTCAACAGCAGTCAATTTCAAGTAGCTTCAAGGCAGCATGAATGGAGCTTTCAGAATGGGAAAGCAAGGCTAGTTCCATCAGGCCCCCGTTTCCACTTGCACACGCAGCATACATCCCTGTGCTTTCTAACAAGTCCAAAGAGACACAGGTTACCCAGTGGTTACTTCGTTGAATCAACTCCTCGAAGCAGGGTGTTCTGCATCTAGCGAACTGCCTCAACCAAGGAAAGCCCCAGCTAGGCCTCCGGGCCCGTGGCTCTTCAAAAGCCTGCAGTGTTATCCGAGGAACTGGGCTTTAGTTGCAGTCGGAACGCAAGCCCACATTCTCCTGGAGGCAGGGTGACTTCAGACAGGGGGTCCCAGATGGAATACGAAGCCGAGTGTTTTCTCAGTGCAGCGCAGACTAGGGCAATGAGTCAGACTTGCACGGCATGTTGGCCCTGCTAGAACGGTGTTCGTGGACCTGTGGGAATGCTGGAGAAGTCAAGCTGTCCCAAGAAAGAGTGCAGTCTGTTGCCCTACACTCGGCATACACAGAGTGGCTCCGAAGGGCTACGGGCCTGGATGTGTCTTAGCAGGCCCATGGGGGCCTGAGGGTACTCAGTGTCCTTGCAGGGAATAGGGTGCCCACGCCAGGCTCCTAGATGTCCTGCAGAGCGTACTGACGTTAAAATAATGCAGGGCAGTGGCTACGGCCTCATGGAAACTGCTGCACGCCTCCGCTTCTGCATGGCAATTCAGGGCCTTACCGCGAGGCAAGTGCTCTCGCTGAGGGTCCCGTTAGCGCCACAGCATGGGAGGATGCTGACTTTCTCCTCCAGCAGAGTGACTTCAGGTACGAGGTCCTCGAAGAATTCTAAGCAGAGTGTTTTCTCACGGCAGCTCAGACGGGGGCCGTGACGAACACTTCCATGGCAGGTCGCACTGCCTAGAAATGTGGTCCTGAGGCTGCTCCAGGGCTCTGGAAATGTAGCTCTCCTTATGTTACGTGAAAGGTGTTGCCCATCACTCGGCATGCACAGAGGGCCTCTGAGGGACCTACCTTTGGGCCTCCATGTTGCTCACAGGCCCACAGGGGTCTGGAGGCACTCAGGGATCCTGGAGGGAAAATGATGCACACCCGAGGGGCCTAAGAGTCTTGGAAAGGGTACTTCCTTTAAAATAGAGCAGAACAGAGGCTTCCCTGGTGGTGCACTGGTTGACAATCTGCCTGCCAATGCAGGGGACACGGGTTCGAGCCCTGGTCTGGGAGGAATCCCCATGCCGCGGAGCAACTGGGCCCGTGAGCCACAACTACTGAGCCTGCGCCTCTGGAGCCTGTGCTCCGCAACAAGAGAGGCTGAGATACTGAGAGGCCTACGCACCGCGATGAAGAGTGGCCCCCACTTACCGTAACTGGAGAGAGCCCTAGCACAGAAACGAAGACCCAATATAGCAATCAATCAATCAATCCATCAATCAATCTTAAAACAACAATAAAAAATATAAAAACTAAAATAAAATACAGCAGAACAGCGACTAATACCTCATGGAAACAGCTGCATGCCGCCCTTTCTGCGCGGTTACTCAGGGACTTACCTCGAGGTCAGTACTCACGTTGAGTTTCCCTTTAGCTCCAGAGCGTGGCAGGATGAGCTCCACCCCGGCCATCGAAGCATCCGGCTAGCTAGACAAAACTCACTGTCTTCCCAGAGCCATGCATAGAGTGGCTAGTGGCCTGTCAACAGCAGTCAATTTCAAGTAGCTTCAAGGCAGCATGAATGGAGCTTTCAGAATGGGAAAGCAAGGCTAGTTCCATCAGGCCCCCATTTCCGCTTGCACACGCAGCATACATCCCTGTGCTTTCTAACAAGTCCAAAGAGACACAGGTTACCCAGTGGTTACTTCGTTGAATCAACTCCTCGAAGCAGGGTGTTCTGCATCTAGCGAACTGCCTCAACCAAGGAAAGCCCCAGCTAGGCCTCCGGGCCCGTGGCTCTTCAAAAGCCTGCAGTGTTATCCGAGGAACTGGGCTTTAGTTGCAGTCGGAACGCAAGCCCACATTCTCCTGGAGGCAGGGTGACTTCAGACAGGGGGTCCCAGATGGAATACGAAGCCGAGTGTTTTCTCAGTGCAGCGCAGACTAGGGCAATGAGTCAGACTTGCACGGCATGTTGGCCCTGCTAGAACGGTGTTCGTGGACCTGTGGGAATGCTGGAGAAGTCAAGCTGTCCCAAGAAAGAGTGCAGTCTGTTGCCCTACACTCGGCATACACAGAGTGGCTCCGAAGGGCTACGGGCCTGGATGTGGCTTAGCAGGCCCATGGGGGCCTGAGGGTACTCAGTGTCCTTGCAGGGAATAGGGTGCCCACGCCAGGCTCCTAGAGGTCCTGCAGAGCGTACTGACGTTAAAATAATGCAGAGCAGTGGCTACGGCCTCATGGAAACTGCTGCACGCCTCCGCTTCTGCATGGCAATTCAGGGCCTTACCGCGAGGCAAGTGCTCTCGCTGAGGGTCCCGTTAGCGCCACAGCATGGGAGGATGCTGACTTTCTCCTCCAGCAGAGTGACTTCAGGTACGAGGTCCTCGAAGAATTCTAAGCAGAGTGTTTTCTCACGGCAGCTCAGACGGGGGCCGTGACGAACACTTCCATGGCAGGTCGCACTGCCTAGAAATGTGGTCCTGAGGCTGCTCCAGGGCTCTGGAAATGTAGCTCTCCTTAAGGAACGTGCAGGGTGTTGCCCATCACTCGGCATGCACAGAGGGCCTCTGAGGGACCTACCTTTGGGCCTCCATGTTGCTCACAGGCCCACAGGGGTCTGGAGGCACTCAGGGATCCTGGAGGGAAAATGATGCACACCCGAGGGGCCTAAGAGTCCTGGAAAGGGTACTTCCTTTAAAATAGAGCAGAACAGAGGCTTCTCTGGTGGTGCACTGGTTGACAATCTGCCTGCCAATGCAGGGGACACGGGTTCGAGCTCTGGTCTGGGAGGAATCCACATGCCACGGGGCAACTGGGCCCGTGAGCCACAACTACTGAGCCTGCGCCTCTGGAGCCTGTGCTCCGCAACAAGAGAGGCTGAGATACTGAGAGGCCTACGCACCGCAATGAAGAGTGGCCCCCACTTACCGTAACTGGAGAGAGCCCTAGCACAGAAACGAAGACCCAATATAGCAATCAATCAATCAATCCATCAATCAATCTTAAAACAACAATAAAAAATATAAAAACTAAAATAGGGCTTCCCTGGTGGCGCAGTGGTTGAGAATCTGCCTGCCAATGCAGGGGACACGGGTTCGAGCCCTGGTCTGGGAAGATCCCACATGCCGCGGAGCAGCTGGGCCCGAGAGCCACAATTACTGAGCCTGCGCGTCTGGAGCCTGTGCTCCGCAACAGGAGAGGCCGCGATAGTGAGAGGCACGCGCACCGCGATGAAGAGTGGCCCCCACTTGCCACAACTAGACAAAGCCCTCGCACAGAAATGAAGACCCAACACAGCCAAAAATAAATAAATAATAAAATAAAAAAATTAAAAAAAAAAAAAAGAAGCTCTTGAGCTTTTAGAAAAAAAAAAAAAAAAACTAAAATAAAATACAGCAGAACAGCGACTAATACCTCATGGAAACAGCTGCATGCCGCCCTTTCTGCGCGGTTACTCAGGGACTTACCTCGAGGTCAGTACTCATGTTGAGTTTCCCTTTAGCTCCAGAGCGTGGCACGATGAGCTCCACCCCGGGCATCGAAGCATCCGGCTAGCTAGACAAAACTCATTGTCTTCCCAGAGCCATGTATACAGTGGCCAGTGGCCTGTCAACAGCAGTCAATTTCAAGTAGCTTCAAGGCAGCATGAATGGAGCTTTCAGAATGGGAAAGCAAGGCTAGTTCCATCAGGCCCCCATTTCCACTTGCACACGCAGCATACATCCCTGTGCTTTCTAACAAGTCCAAAGAGACACAGGTTACCCAGTGGTTACTTCGTTGAATCAACTCCTCGAAGCAGGGTGTTCTGCATCTAGCGAACTGCCTCAACCAAGGAAAGCCCCAGCTAGGCCTCCGGGCCCGTGGCTCTTCAAAAGCCTGCAGTGTTATCCGAGGAACTGGGCTTTAGTTGCAGTCGGAACGCAAGCCCACATTCTCCTGGAGGCAGGGTGACTTCAGACAAGGGGTCCCAGATGGAATACGAAGCCGAGTGTTTTCTCAGTGCAGCGCAGACTAGGGCAATGAGTCAGACTTGCACGGCATGTTGGCCCTGCTAGAACGGTGTTCGTGGACCTGTGGGAATGCTGGGGAAGTCAAGCTGTCCCAAGAAAGAGTGCAGTCTGTTGCCCTACACTCGGCATACACAGAGTGGCTCCGAAGGGCTACGGGCCTGGATGTGGCTTAGCAGGCCCATGGGGGCCTGAGGGTACTCAGTGTCCTTGCAGGGAATAGGGTGCCCACGCCAGGCTCCTAGAGGTCCTGCAGAGCGTACTGACGTTAAAATAATGCAGAGCAGTGGCTACGGCCTCATGGAAACTGCTGCACGCCTCCGCTTCTGCATGGCAATTCAGGGCCTTACCGCGAGGCAAGTGCTCTCGCTGAGGGTCCCGTTAGCGCCACAGCATGGGAGGATGCTGACTTTCTCCTCCAGCAGAGTGACTTCAGGTACGAGGTCCTCGAAGAATTCTAAGCAGAGTGTTTTCTCACGGCAGCTCAGACGGGGGCCGTGACGAACACTTCCATGGCAGGTCGCACTGCCTAGAAATGTGGTCCTGAGGCTGCTCCAGGGCTCTGGAAATGTAGCTCTCCTTAAGGAACGTGCAGGGTGTTGCCCATCACTCGGCATGCACAGAGGGCCTCTGAGGGACCTACCTTTGGGCCTCCATGTTGCTCACAGACCCACAGGGGTCTGGAGGCACTCAGGGATCCTGGAGGGAAAATGATGCACACCCGAGGGGCCTAAGAGTCCTGGAAAGGGTACTTCCTTTAAAATAGAGCAGAACAGAGGCTTCCCTGGTGGTGCACTGGTTGACAATCTGCCTGCCAATGCAGGGGACACGGGTTCGAGCTCTGGTTTGGGAGGAATCCACATGCCACGGGGCAACTGGGCCCGTGAGCCACAACTACTGAGCCTGCGCCTCTGGAGCCTGTGCTCCGCAACAAGAGAGGCTGAGATACTGAGAGGCCTACGCACCGCGATGAAGAGTGGCCCCCACTTACCGTAACTGGAGAGAGCCCTAGCACAGAAACGAAGACCCAATATAGCAATCAATCAATCAATCCATCAATCAATCTTAAAACAACAATAAAAAATATAAAAACTAAAATAAAATACAGCAGAACAGCGACTAATACCTCATGGAAACAGCTGCATGCCGCCCTTTCTGCGCGGTTACTCAGGGACTTACCTCGAGGTCAGTACTCACGTTGAGTTTCCCTTTAGCTCCAGAGCGTGGCACGATGAGCTCCACCCCGGCCATCGAAGCATCCGGCTAGCTAGACAAAACTCACTGTCTTCCCAGAGCCATGCATACAGTGGCCAGTGGCCTGTCAACAGCAGTCAATTTCAAGTAGCTTCAAGGCAGCATGAATGGAGCTTTCAGAATGGGAAAGCAAGGCTAGTTCCATCAGGCCCCCATTTCCGCTGGCACACGCAGCATACATCCCTGGGCTTTCTAACAAGTCCAAAGAGACACAGGTTACCCAGTGGTTACTTCGTTGAATCAACTCCTCGAAGCAGGGTGTTCTGCATCTAGCGAACTGCCTCAACCAAGGAAAGCCCCAGCTAGGCCTCCGGGCCCGTGGCTCTTCAAAAGCCTGCAGTGTTATCCGAGGAACTGGGCTTTAGTTGCAGTCGGAACGCAAGCCCACATTCTCCTGGAGGCAGGGTGACTTCAGACAGGGGGTCCCAGATGGAATACGAAGCCGAGTGTTTTCTCAGTGCAGCGCAGACTAGGGCAATGAGTCAGACTTGCACGGCATGTTGGCCCTGCTAGAACGGTGTTCGTGGACCTGTGGGAATGCTGGGGAAGTCAAGCTGTCCCAAGAAAGAGTGCAGTCTGTTGCCCTACACTCGGCATACACAGAGTGGCTCCGAAGGGCTACGGGCCTGGATGTGGCTTAGCAGGCCCACGGGGGCCTGAGGGTACTCAGTGTCCTTGCAGGGAATAGGGTGCCCACGCCAGGCTCCTAGAGGTCCTGCAGAGCGTACTGACGTTAAAATAATGCAGGGCAGTGGCTACGGCCTCATGGAAACTGCTGCACGCCTCCGCTTCTGCATGGCAATTCAGGGCCTTACCGCGAGGCAAGTGCTCTCGCTGAGGGTCCCGTTAGCGCCACAGCATGGGAGGATGCTGACTTTCTCCTCCAGCAGAGTGACTTCAGGTACGAGGTCCTCGAAGAATTCTAAGCAGAGTGTTTTCTCACGGCAGCTCAGACGGGGGCCGTGACGAACACTTCCATGGCAGGTCGCACTGCCTAGAAATGTGGTCCTGAGGCTGCTCCAGGGCTCTGGAAATGTAGCTCTCCTTAAGGAACGTGCAGGGTGTTGCCCATCACTCGGCATGCACAGAGGGCCTCTGAGGGACCTACCTTTGGGCCTCCATGTTGCTCACAGGCCCACAGGGGTCTGGAGGCACTCAGGGATCCTGGAGGGAAAATGATGCACACCCGAGGGGCCTAAGAGTCCTGGAAAGGGTACTTCCTTTAAAATAGAGCAGAACAGAGGCTTCCCTGGTGGTGCACTGGTTGACAATCTGCCTGCCAATGCAGGGGACACGGGTTCGAGCTCTGGTCTGGGAGGAATCCACATGCCACGGGGCAACTGGGCCCGTGAGCCACAACTACTGAGCCTGCGCCTCTGGAGCCTGTGCTCCGCAACAAGAGAGGCTGAGATACTGAGAGGCCTACGCACCGCGATGAAGAGTGGCCCCCACTTACCGTAACTGGAGAGAGCCCTAGCACAGAAACGAAGACCCAATATAGCAATCAATCAATCAATCCATCAATCAATCTTAAAACAGCAATAAAAAATATAAAAACTAAAATAAAATACAGCAGAACAGCGACTAATACCTCATGGAAACAGCTGCATGCCGCCCTTTCTGCGCGGTTACTCAGGGACTTACCTCGAGGTCAGTACTCACGTTGAGTTTCCCTTTAGCTCCAGAGCGTGGCACGATGAGCTCCACCCCGGCCATCGAAGCATCCGGCTAGCTAGACAAAACTCACTGTCTTCCCAGAGCCATGTATACAGTGGCCAGTGGCCTGTCAACAGCAGTCAATTTCAAGTAGCTTCAAGGCAGCATGAATGGAGCTTTCAGAATGGGAAAGCAAGGCTAGTTCCATCAGGCCCCCATTTCCGCTGGCACACGCAGCATACATCCCTGGGCTTTCTAACAAGTCCAAAGAGACACAGGTTACCCAGTGGTTACTTCGTTGAATCAACTCCTCGAAGCAGGGTGTTCTGCATCTAGCGAACTGCCTCAACCAAGGAAAGCCCCAGCTAGGCCTCCGGGCCCGTGGCTCTTCAAAAGCCTGCAGTGTTATCCGAGGAACTGGGCTTTAGTTGCAGTCGGAACGCAAGCCCACATTCTCCTGGAGGCAGGGTGACTTCAGACAGGGGGTCCCAGATGGAATACGAAGCCGAGTGTTTTCTCAGTGCAGCGCAGACTAGGGCAATGAGTCAGACTTGCACGGCATGTTGGCCCTGCTAGAACGGTGTTCGTGGACCTGTGGGAATGCTGGGGAAGTCAAGCTGTCCCAAGAAAGAGTGCAGTCTGTTGCCCTACACTCGGCATACACAGAGTGGCTCCGAAGGGCTACGGGCCTGGATGTGGCTTAGCAGGCCCATGGGGGCCTGAGGGTACTCAGTGTCCTTGCAGGGAATAGGGTGCCCACGCCAGGCTCCTAGAGGTCCTGCAGAGCGTACTGACGTTAAAATAATGCAGAGCAGTGGCTACGGCCTCATGGAAACTGCTGCACGCCTCCGCTTCTGCATGGCAATTCAGGGCCTTACCGCGAGGCAAGTGCTCTCGCTGAGGGTCCCGTTAGCGCCACAGCATGGGAGGATGCTGACTTTCTCCTCCAGCAGAGTGACTTCAGGTACGAGGTCCTCGAAGAATTCTAAGCAGAGTGTTTTCTCACGGCAGCTCAGACGGGGGCCGTGACGAACACTTCCATGGCAGGTCGCACTGCCTAGAAATGTGGTCCTGAGGCTGCTCCAGGGCTCTGGAAATGTAGCTCTCCTTAAGGAACGTGCAGGGTGTTGCCCATCACTCGGCATGCACAGAGGGCCTCTGAGGGACCTACCTTTGGGCCTCCATGTTGCTCACAGGCCCACAGGGGTCTGGAGGCACTCAGGGATCCTGGAGGGAAAATGATGCACACCCGAGGGGCCTAAGAGTCCTGGAAAGGGTACTTCCTTTAAAATAGAGCAGAACAGAGGCTTCCCTGGTGGTGCACTGGTTGACAATCTGCCTGCCAATGCAGGGGACACGGGTTCGAGCTCTGGTCTGGGAGGAATCCACATGCCACGGGGCAACTGGGCCCGTGAGCCACAACTACTGAGCCTGCGCCTCTGGAGCCTGTGCTCCGCAACAAGAGAGGCTGAGATACTGAGAGGCCTACGCACCGCGATGAAGAGTGGCCCCCACTTACCGTAACTGGAGAGAGCCCTAGCACAGAAACGAAGACCCAATATAGCAATCAATCAATCAATCCATCAATCAATCTTAAAACAGCAATAAAAAATATAAAAACTAAAATAAAATACAGCAGAACAGCGACTAATACCTCATGGAAACAGCTGCATGCCACCCTTTCTACGCGGTTACTCAGGGACTTACCTCGAGGTCAGTACTCACGTTGAGTTTCCCTTTAGCTCCAGAGCGTGGCACGATGAGCTCCACCCCGGCCATCGAAGCATCCGGCTAGCTAGACAAAACTCACTGTCTTCCCAGAGCCATGCATACAGTGGCCAGTGGCCTGTCAACAGCAGTCAATTTCAAGTAGCTTCAAGGCAGCATGAATGGAGCTTTCAGAATGGGAAAGCAAGGCTAGTTCCATCAGGCCCCCATTTCCGCTGGCACACGCAGCATACATCCCTGGGCTTTCTAACAAGTCCAAAGAGACACAGGTTACCCAGTGGTTACTTCGTTGAATCAACTCCTCGAAGCAGGGTGTTCTGCATCTAGCGAACTGCCTCAACCAAGGAAAGCCCCAGCTAGGCCTCCGGGCCCGTGGCTCTTCAAAAGCCTGCAGTGTTATCCGAGGAACTGGGCTTTAGTTGCAGTCGGAACGCAAGCCCACATTCTCCTGGAGGCAGGGTGACTTCAGACAGGGGGTCCCAGATGGAATACGAAGCCGAGTGTTTTCTCAGTGCAGCGCAGACTAGGGCAATGAGTCAGACTTGCACGGCATGTTGGCCCTGCTAGAACGGTGTTCGTGGACCTGTGGGAATGCTGGGGAAGTCAAGCTGTCCCAAGAAAGAGTGCAGTCTGTTGCCCTACACTCGGCATACACAGAGTGGCTCCGAAGGGCTACGGGCCTGGATGTGGCTTAGCAGGCCCACGGGGGCCTGAGGGTACTCAGTGTCCTTGCAGGGAATAGGGTGCCCACGCCAGGCTCCTAGAGGTCCTGCAGAGCGTACTGACGTTAAAATAATGCAGGGCAGTGGCTACGGCCTCATGGAAACTGCTGCACGCCTCCGCTTCTGCATGGCAATTCAGGGCCTTACCGCGAGGCAAGTGCTCTCGCTGAGGGTCCCGTTAGCGCCACAGCATGGGAGGATGCTGACTTTCTCCTCCAGCAGAGTGACTTCAGGTACGAGGTCCTCGAAGAATTCTAAGCAGAGTGTTTTCTCACGGCAGCTCAGACGGGGGCCGTGACGAACACTTCCATGGCAGGTCGCACTGCCTAGAAATGTGGTCCTGAGGCTGCTCCAGGGCTCTGGAAATGTAGCTCTCCTTAAGGAACGTGCAGGGTGTTGCCCATCACTCGGCATGCACAGAGGGCCTCTGAGGGACCTACCTTTGGGCCTCCATGTTGCTCACAGGCCCACAGGGGTCTGGAGGCACTCAGGGATCCTGGAGGGAAAATGATGCACACCCGAGGGGCCTAAGAGTCCTGGAAAGGGTACTTCCTTTAAAATAGAGCAGAACAGAGGCTTCCCTGGTGGTGCACTGGTTGACAATCTGCCTGCCAATGCAGGGGACACGGGTTCGAGCTCTGGTCTGGGAGGAATCCACATGCCACGGGGCAACTGGGCCCGTGAGCCACAACTACTGAGCCTGCGCCTCTGGAGCCTGTGCTCCGCAACAAGAGAGGCTGAGATACTGAGAGGCCTACGCACCGCGATGAAGAGTGGCCCCCACTTACCGTAACTGGAGAGAGCCCTAGCACAGAAACGAAGACCCAATATAGCAATCAATCAATCAATCCATCAATCAATCTTAAAACAGCAATAAAAAATATAAAAACTAAAATAAAATACAGCAGAACAGCGACTAATACCTCATGGAAACAGCTGCATGCCGCCCTTTCTGCGCGGTTACTCAGGGACTTACCTCGAGGTCAGTACTCACGTTGAGTTTCCCTTTAGCTCCAGAGCGTGGCACGATGAGCTCCACCCCGGCCATCGAAGCATCCGGCTAGCTAGACAAAACTCACTGTCTTCCCAGAGCCATGTATACAGTGGCCAGTGGCCTGTCAACAGCAGTCAATTTCAAGTAGCTTCAAGGCAGCATGAATGGAGCTTTCAGAATGGGAAAGCAAGGCTAGTTCCATCAGGCCCCCATTTCCGCTGGCACACGCAGCATACATCCCTGGGCTTTCTAACAAGTCCAAAGAGACACAGGTTACCCAGTGGTTACTTCGTTGAATCAACTCCTCGAAGCAGGGTGTTCTGCATCTAGCGAACTGCCTCAACCAAGGAAAGCCCCAGCTAGGCCTCCGGGCCCGTGGCTCTTCAAAAGCCTGCAGTGTTATCCGAGGAACTGGGCTTTAGTTGCAGTCGGAACGCAAGCCCACATTCTCCTGGAGGCAGGGTGACTTCAGACAGGGGGTCCCAGATGGAATACGAAGCCGAGTGTTTTCTCAGTGCAGCGCAGACTAGGGCAATGAGTCAGACTTGCACGGCATGTTGGCCCTGCTAGAACGGTGTTCGTGGACCTGTGGGAATGCTGGGGAAGTCAAGCTGTCCCAAGAAAGAGTGCAGTCTGTTGCCCTACACTCGGCATACACAGAGTGGCTCCGAAGGGCTACGGGCCTGGATGTGGCTTAGCAGGCCCATGGGGGCCTGAGGGTACTCAGTGTCCTTGCAGGGAATAGGGTGCCCACGCCAGGCTCCTAGAGGTCCTGCAGAGCGTACTGACGTTAAAATAATGCAGAGCAGTGGCTACGGCCTCATGGAAACTGCTGCACGCCTCCGCTTCTGCATGGCAATTCAGGGCCTTACCGCGAGGCAAGTGCTCTCGCTGAGGGTCCCGTTAGCGCCACAGCATGGGAGGATGCTGACTTTCTCCTCCAGCAGAGTGACTTCAGGTACGAGGTCCTCGAAGAATTCTAAGCAGAGTGTTTTCTCACGGCAGCTCAGACGGGGGCCGTGACGAACACTTCCATGGCAGGTCGCACTGCCTAGAAATGTGGTCCTGAGGCTGCTCCAGGGCTCTGGAAATGTAGCTCTCCTTAAGGAACGTGCAGGGTGTTGCCCATCACTCGGCATGCACAGAGGGCCTCTGAGGGACCTACCTTTGGGCCTCCATGTTGCTCACAGGCCCACAGGGGTCTGGAGGCACTCAGGGATCCTGGAGGGAAAATGATGCACACCCGAGGGGCCTAAGAGTCCTGGAAAGGGTACTTCCTTTAAAATAGAGCAGAACAGAGGCTTCCCTGGTGGTGCACTGGTTGACAATCTGCCTGCCAATGCAGGGGACACGGGTTCGAGCTCTGGTCTGGGAGGAATCCACATGCCACGGGGCAACTGGGCCCGTGAGCCACAACTACTGAGCCTGCGCCTCTGGAGCCTGTGCTCCGCAACAAGAGAGGCTGAGATACTGAGAGGCCTACGCACCGCGATGAAGAGTGGCCCCCACTTACCGTAACTGGAGAGAGCCCTAGCACAGAAACGAAGACCCAATATAGCAATCAATCAATCAATCCATCAATCAATCTTAAAACAGCAATAAAAAATATAAAAACTAAAATAAAATACAGCAGAACAGCGACTAATACCTCATGGAAACAGCTGCATGCCGCCCTTTCTACGCGGTTACTCAGGGACTTACCTCGAGGTCAGTACTCACGTTGAGTTTCCCTTTAGCTCCAGAGCGTGGCACGATGAGCTCCACCCCGGCCATCGAAGCATCCGGCTAGCTAGACAAAACTCACTGTCTTCCCAGAGCCATGCATACAGTGGCTAGTGGCCTGTCAACAGCAGTCAATTTCAAGTAGCTTCAAGGCAGCATGAATGGAGCTTTCAGAATGGGAAAGCAAGGCTAGTTCCATCAGGCCCCCATTTCCGCTGGCACACGCAGCATACATCCCTGTGCTTTCTAACAAGTCCAAAGAGACACAGGTTACCCAGTGGTTACTTCGTTGAATCAACTCCTCGAAGCAGGGTGTTCTGCATCTAGCGAACTGCCTCAACCAAGGAAAGCCCCAGCTAGGCCTCCGGGCCCGTGGCTCTTCAAAAGCCTGCAGTGTTATCCGAGGAACTGGGCTTTAGTTGCAGTCGGAACGCAAGCCCACATTCTCCTGCAGGCAGGGTGACTTCAGACAGGGGGTCCCAAATGGAATACGAAGCCGAGTGTTTTCTCAGTGCAGCGCAGACTAGGGCAATGAGTCAGACTTGCACGGCATGTTGGCCCTGCTAGAACGGTGTTCGTGGACCTGTGGGAATGCTGGGGAAGTCAAGCTGTCCCAAGAAAGAGTGCAGTCTGTTGCCCTACACTCGGCATACACAGAGTGGCTCCGAAGGGCTACGGGCCTGGATGTGGCTTAGCAGGCCCATGGGGGCCTGAGGGTACTCAGTGTCCTTGCAGGGAATAGGGTGCCCACGCCAGGCTCCTAGAGGTCCTGCAGAGCGTACTGACGTTAAAATAATGCAGGGCAGTGGCTACGGCCTCATGGAAACTGCTGCACGCCTCCGCTTCTGCATGGCAATTCAGGGCCTTACCGCGAGGCAAGTGCTCTCGCTGAGGGTCCCGTTAGCGCCACAGCATGGGAGGATGCTGACTTTCTCCTCCAGCAGAGTGACTTCAGGTACGAGGTCCTCGAAGAATTCTAAGCAGAGTGTTTTCTCACGGCAGCTCAGACGGGGGCCGTGACGAACACTTCCATGGCAGGTCGCACTGCCTAGAAATGTGGTCCTGAGGCTGCTCCAGGGCTCTGGAAATGTAGCTCTCCTTAAGGAACGTGCAGGGTGTTGCCCATCACTCGGCATGCACAGAGGGCCTCTGAGGGACCTACCTTTGGGCCTCCATGTTGCTCACAGACCCACAGGGGTCTGGAGGCACTCAGGGATCCTGGAGGGAAAATGATGCACACCCGAGGGGCCTAAGAGTCCTGGAAAGGGTACTTCCTTTAAAATAGAGCAGAACAGAGGCTTCCCTGGTGGTGCACTGGTTGACAATCTGCCTGCCAATGCAGGGGACACGGGTTCGAGCTCTGGTTTGGGAGGAATCCACATGCCACGGGGCAACTGGGCCCGTGAGCCACAACTACTGAGCCTGCGCCTCTGGAGCCTGTGCTCCGCAACAAGAGAGGCTGAGATACTGAGAGGCCTACGCACCGCGATGAAGAGTGGCCCCCACTTACCGTAACTGGAGAGAGCCCTAGCACAGAAACGAAGACCCAATATAGCAATCAATCAATCAATCCATCAATCAATCTTAAAACAACAATAAAAAATATAAAAACTAAAATAAAATACAGCAGAACAGCGACTAATACCTCATGGAAACAGCTGCATGCCGCCCTTTCTGCGCGGTTACTCAGGGACTTACCTCGAGGTCAGTACTCACGTTGAGTTTCCCTTTAGCTCCAGAGCGTGGCACGATGAGCTCCACCCCGGCCATCGAAGCATCCGGCTAGCTAGACAAAACTCACTGTCTTCCCAGAGCCATGCATACAGTGGCCAGTGGCCTGTCAACAGCAGTCAATTTCAAGTAGCTTCAAGGCAGCATGAATGGAGCTTTCAGAATGGGAAAGCAAGGCTAGTTCCATCAGGCCCCCATTTCCGCTGGCACACGCAGCATACATCCCTGGGCTTTCTAACAAGTCCAAAGAGACACAGGTTACCCAGTGGTTACTTCGTTGAATCAACTCCTCGAAGCAGGGTGTTCTGCATCTAGCGAACTGCCTCAACCAAGGAAAGCCCCAGCTAGGCCTCCGGGCCCGTGGCTCTTCAAAAGCCTGCAGTGTTATCCGAGGAACTGGGCTTTAGTTGCAGTCGGAACGCAAGCCCACATTCTCCTGGAGGCAGGGTGACTTCAGACAGGGGGTCCCAGATGGAATACGAAGCCGAGTGTTTTCTCAGTGCAGCGCAGACTAGGGCAATGAGTCAGACTTGCACGGCATGTTGGCCCTGCTAGAACGGTGTTCGTGGACCTGTGGGAATGCTGGGGAAGTCAAGCTGTCCCAAGAAAGAGTGCAGTCTGTTGCCCTACACTCGGCATACACAGAGTGGCTCCGAAGGGCTACGGGCCTGGATGTGGCTTAGCAGGCCCACGGGGGCCTGAGGGTACTCAGTGTCCTTGCAGGGAATAGGGTGCCCACGCCAGGCTCCTAGAGGTCCTGCAGAGCGTACTGACGTTAAAATAATGCAGGGCAGTGGCTACGGCCTCATGGAAACTGCTGCACGCCTCCGCTTCTGCATGGCAATTCAGGGCCTTACCGCGAGGCAAGTGCTCTCGCTGAGGGTCCCGTTAGCGCCACAGCATGGGAGGATGCTGACTTTCTCCTCCAGCAGAGTGACTTCAGGTACGAGGTCCTCGAAGAATTCTAAGCAGAGTGTTTTCTCACGGCAGCTCAGACGGGGGCCGTGACGAACACTTCCATGGCAGGTCGCACTGCCTAGAAATGTGGTCCTGAGGCTGCTCCAGGGCTCTGGAAATGTAGCTCTCCTTAAGGAACGTGCAGGGTGTTGCCCATCACTCGGCATGCACAGAGGGCCTCTGAGGGACCTACCTTTGGGCCTCCATGTTGCTCACAGGCCCACAGGGGTCTGGAGGCACTCAGGGATCCTGGAGGGAAAATGATGCACACCCGAGGGGCCTAAGAGTCCTGGAAAGGGTACTTCCTTTAAAATAGAGCAGAACAGAGGCTTCCCTGGTGGTGCACTGGTTGACAATCTGCCTGCCAATGCAGGGGACACGGGTTCGAGCTCTGGTCTGGGAGGAATCCACATGCCACGGGGCAACTGGGCCCGTGAGCCACAACTACTGAGCCTGCGCCTCTGGAGCCTGTGCTCCGCAACAAGAGAGGCTGAGATACTGAGAGGCCTACGCACCGCGATGAAGAGTGGCCCCCACTTACCGTAACTGGAGAGAGCCCTAGCACAGAAACGAAGACCCAATATAGCAATCAATCAATCAATCCATCAATCAATCTTAAAACAGCAATAAAAAATATAAAAACTAAAATAAAATACAGCAGAACAGCGACTAATACCTCATGGAAACAGCTGCATGCCGCCCTTTCTGCGCGGTTACTCAGGGACTTACCTCGAGGTCAGTACTCACGTTGAGTTTCCCTTTAGCTCCAGAGCGTGGCACGATGAGCTCCACCCCGGCCATCGAAGCATCCGGCTAGCTAGACAAAACTCACTGTCTTCCCAGAGCCATGTATACAGTGGCCAGTGGCCTGTCAACAGCAGTCAATTTCAAGTAGCTTCAAGGCAGCATGAATGGAGCTTTCAGAATGGGAAAGCAAGGCTAGTTCCATCAGGCCCCCATTTCCGCTGGCACACGCAGCATACATCCCTGGGCTTTCTAACAAGTCCAAAGAGACACAGGTTACCCAGTGGTTACTTCGTTGAATCAACTCCTCGAAGCAGGGTGTTCTGCATCTAGCGAACTGCCTCAACCAAGGAAAGCCCCAGCTAGGCCTCCGGGCCCGTGGCTCTTCAAAAGCCTGCAGTGTTATCCGAGGAACTGGGCTTTAGTTGCAGTCGGAACGCAAGCCCACATTCTCCTGGAGGCAGGGTGACTTCAGACAGGGGGTCCCAGATGGAATACGAAGCCGAGTGTTTTCTCAGTGCAGCGCAGACTAGGGCAATGAGTCAGACTTGCACGGCATGTTGGCCCTGCTAGAACGGTGTTCGTGGACCTGTGGGAATGCTGGGGAAGTCAAGCTGTCCCAAGAAAGAGTGCAGTCTGTTGCCCTACACTCGGCATACACAGAGTGGCTCCGAAGGGCTACGGGCCTGGATGTGGCTTAGCAGGCCCATGGGGGCCTGAGGGTACTCAGTGTCCTTGCAGGGAATAGGGTGCCCACGCCAGGCTCCTAGAGGTCCTGCAGAGCGTACTGACGTTAAAATAATGCAGAGCAGTGGCTACGGCCTCATGGAAACTGCTGCACGCCTCCGCTTCTGCATGGCAATTCAGGGCCTTACCGCGAGGCAAGTGCTCTCGCTGAGGGTCCCGTTAGCGCCACAGCATGGGAGGATGCTGACTTTCTCCTCCAGCAGAGTGACTTCAGGTACGAGGTCCTCGAAGAATTCTAAGCAGAGTGTTTTCTCACGGCAGCTCAGACGGGGGCCGTGACGAACACTTCCATGGCAGGTCGCACTGCCTAGAAATGTGGTCCTGAGGCTGCTCCAGGGCTCTGGAAATGTAGCTCTCCTTAAGGAACGTGCAGGGTGTTGCCCATCACTCGGCATGCACAGAGGGCCTCTGAGGGACCTACCTTTGGGCCTCCATGTTGCTCACAGGCCCACAGGGGTCTGGAGGCACTCAGGGATCCTGGAGGGAAAATGATGCACACCCGAGGGGCCTAAGAGTCCTGGAAAGGGTACTTCCTTTAAAATAGAGCAGAACAGAGGCTTCCCTGGTGGTGCACTGGTTGACAATCTGCCTGCCAATGCAGGGGACACGGGTTCGAGCTCTGGTCTGGGAGGAATCCACATGCCACGGGGCAACTGGGCCCGTGAGCCACAACTACTGAGCCTGCGCCTCTGGAGCCTGTGCTCCGCAACAAGAGAGGCTGAGATACTGAGAGGCCTACGCACCGCGATGAAGAGTGGCCCCCACTTACCGTAACTGGAGAGAGCCCTAGCACAGAAACGAAGACCCAATATAGCAATCAATCAATCAATCCATCAATCAATCTTAAAACAGCAATAAAAAATATAAAAACTAAAATAAAATACAGCAGAACAGCGACTAATACCTCATGGAAACAGCTGCATGCCACCCTTTCTACGCGGTTACTCAGGGACTTACCTCGAGGTCAGTACTCACGTTGAGTTTCCCTTTAGCTCCAGAGCGTGGCACGATGAGCTCCACCCCGGCCATCGAAGCATCCGGCTAGCTAGACAAAACTCACTGTCTTCCCAGAGCCATGCATACAGTGGCCAGTGGCCTGTCAACAGCAGTCAATTTCAAGTAGCTTCAAGGCAGCATGAATGGAGCTTTCAGAATGGGAAAGCAAGGCTAGTTCCATCAGGCCCCCATTTCCGCTGGCACACGCAGCATACATCCCTGGGCTTTCTAACAAGTCCAAAGAGACACAGGTTACCCAGTGGTTACTTCGTTGAATCAACTCCTCGAAGCAGGGTGTTCTGCATCTAGCGAACTGCCTCAACCAAGGAAAGCCCCAGCTAGGCCTCCGGGCCCGTGGCTCTTCAAAAGCCTGCAGTGTTATCCGAGGAACTGGGCTTTAGTTGCAGTCGGAACGCAAGCCCACATTCTCCTGGAGGCAGGGTGACTTCAGACAGGGGGTCCCAGATGGAATACGAAGCCGAGTGTTTTCTCAGTGCAGCGCAGACTAGGGCAATGAGTCAGACTTGCACGGCATGTTGGCCCTGCTAGAACGGTGTTCGTGGACCTGTGGGAATGCTGGGGAAGTCAAGCTGTCCCAAGAAAGAGTGCAGTCTGTTGCCCTACACTCGGCATACACAGAGTGGCTCCGAAGGGCTACGGGCCTGGATGTGGCTTAGCAGGCCCACGGGGGCCTGAGGGTACTCAGTGTCCTTGCAGGGAATAGGGTGCCCACGCCAGGCTCCTAGAGGTCCTGCAGAGCGTACTGACGTTAAAATAATGCAGGGCAGTGGCTACGGCCTCATGGAAACTGCTGCACGCCTCCGCTTCTGCATGGCAATTCAGGGCCTTACCGCGAGGCAAGTGCTCTCGCTGAGGGTCCCGTTAGCGCCACAGCATGGGAGGATGCTGACTTTCTCCTCCAGCAGAGTGACTTCAGGTACGAGGTCCTCGAAGAATTCTAAGCAGAGTGTTTTCTCACGGCAGCTCAGACGGGGGCCGTGACGAACACTTCCATGGCAGGTCGCACTGCCTAGAAATGTGGTCCTGAGGCTGCTCCAGGGCTCTGGAAATGTAGCTCTCCTTAAGGAACGTGCAGGGTGTTGCCCATCACTCGGCATGCACAGAGGGCCTCTGAGGGACCTACCTTTGGGCCTCCATGTTGCTCACAGGCCCACAGGGGTCTGGAGGCACTCAGGGATCCTGGAGGGAAAATGATGCACACCCGAGGGGCCTAAGAGTCCTGGAAAGGGTACTTCCTTTAAAATAGAGCAGAACAGAGGCTTCCCTGGTGGTGCACTGGTTGACAATCTGCCTGCCAATGCAGGGGACACGGGTTCGAGCTCTGGTCTGGGAGGAATCCACATGCCACGGGGCAACTGGGCCCGTGAGCCACAACTACTGAGCCTGCGCCTCTGGAGCCTGTGCTCCGCAACAAGAGAGGCTGAGATACTGAGAGGCCTACGCACCGCGATGAAGAGTGGCCCCCACTTACCGTAACTGGAGAGAGCCCTAGCACAGAAACGAAGACCCAATATAGCAATCAATCAATCAATCCATCAATCAATCTTAAAACAGCAATAAAAAATATAAAAACTAAAATAAAATACAGCAGAACAGCGACTAATACCTCATGGAAACAGCTGCATGCCGCCCTTTCTGCGCGGTTACTCAGGGACTTACCTCGAGGTCAGTACTCACGTTGAGTTTCCCTTTAGCTCCAGAGCGTGGCACGATGAGCTCCACCCCGGCCATCGAAGCATCCGGCTAGCTAGACAAAACTCACTGTCTTCCCAGAGCCATGTATACAGTGGCCAGTGGCCTGTCAACAGCAGTCAATTTCAAGTAGCTTCAAGGCAGCATGAATGGAGCTTTCAGAATGGGAAAGCAAGGCTAGTTCCATCAGGCCCCCATTTCCGCTGGCACACGCAGCATACATCCCTGGGCTTTCTAACAAGTCCAAAGAGACACAGGTTACCCAGTGGTTACTTCGTTGAATCAACTCCTCGAAGCAGGGTGTTCTGCATCTAGCGAACTGCCTCAACCAAGGAAAGCCCCAGCTAGGCCTCCGGGCCCGTGGCTCTTCAAAAGCCTGCAGTGTTATCCGAGGAACTGGGCTTTAGTTGCAGTCGGAACGCAAGCCCACATTCTCCTGGAGGCAGGGTGACTTCAGACAGGGGGTCCCAGATGGAATACGAAGCCGAGTGTTTTCTCAGTGCAGCGCAGACTAGGGCAATGAGTCAGACTTGCACGGCATGTTGGCCCTGCTAGAACGGTGTTCGTGGACCTGTGGGAATGCTGGGGAAGTCAAGCTGTCCCAAGAAAGAGTGCAGTCTGTTGCCCTACACTCGGCATACACAGAGTGGCTCCGAAGGGCTACGGGCCTGGATGTGGCTTAGCAGGCCCATGGGGGCCTGAGGGTACTCAGTGTCCTTGCAGGGAATAGGGTGCCCACGCCAGGCTCCTAGAGGTCCTGCAGAGCGTACTGACGTTAAAATAATGCAGAGCAGTGGCTACGGCCTCATGGAAACTGCTGCACGCCTCCGCTTCTGCATGGCAATTCAGGGCCTTACCGCGAGGCAAGTGCTCTCGCTGAGGGTCCCGTTAGCGCCACAGCATGGGAGGATGCTGACTTTCTCCTCCAGCAGAGTGACTTCAGGTACGAGGTCCTCGAAGAATTCTAAGCAGAGTGTTTTCTCACGGCAGCTCAGACGGGGGCCGTGACGAACACTTCCATGGCAGGTCGCACTGCCTAGAAATGTGGTCCTGAGGCTGCTCCAGGGCTCTGGAAATGTAGCTCTCCTTAAGGAACGTGCAGGGTGTTGCCCATCACTCGGCATGCACAGAGGGCCTCTGAGGGACCTACCTTTGGGCCTCCATGTTGCTCACAGGCCCACAGGGGTCTGGAGGCACTCAGGGATCCTGGAGGGAAAATGATGCACACCCGAGGGGCCTAAGAGTCCTGGAAAGGGTACTTCCTTTAAAATAGAGCAGAACAGAGGCTTCCCTGGTGGTGCACTGGTTGACAATCTGCCTGCCAATGCAGGGGACACGGGTTCGAGCTCTGGTCTGGGAGGAATCCACATGCCACGGGGCAACTGGGCCCGTGAGCCACAACTACTGAGCCTGCGCCTCTGGAGCCTGTGCTCCGCAACAAGAGAGGCTGAGATACTGAGAGGCCTACGCACCGCGATGAAGAGTGGCCCCCACTTACCGTAACTGGAGAGAGCCCTAGCACAGAAACGAAGACCCAATATAGCAATCAATCAATCAATCCATCAATCAATCTTAAAACAGCAATAAAAAATATAAAAACTAAAATAAAATACAGCAGAACAGCGACTAATACCTCATGGAAACAGCTGCATGCCGCCCTTTCTACGCGGTTACTCAGGGACTTACCTCGAGGTCAGTACTCACGTTGAGTTTCCCTTTAGCTCCAGAGCGTGGCACGATGAGCTCCACCCCGGCCATCGAAGCATCCGGCTAGCTAGACAAAACTCACTGTCTTCCCAGAGCCATGCATACAGTGGCTAGTGGCCTGTCAACAGCAGTCAATTTCAAGTAGCTTCAAGGCAGCATGAATGGAGCTTTCAGAATGGGAAAGCAAGGCTAGTTCCATCAGGCCCCCATTTCCGCTGGCACACGCAGCATACATCCCTGTGCTTTCTAACAAGTCCAAAGAGACACAGGTTACCCAGTGGTTACTTCGTTGAATCAACTCCTCGAAGCAGGGTGTTCTGCATCTAGCGAACTGCCTCAACCAAGGAAAGCCCCAGCTAGGCCTCCGGGCCCGTGGCTCTTCAAAAGCCTGCAGTGTTATCCGAGGAACTGGGCTTTAGTTGCAGTCGGAACGCAAGCCCACATTCTCCTGCAGGCAGGGTGACTTCAGACAGGGGGTCCCAAATGGAATACGAAGCCGAGTGTTTTCTCAGTGCAGCGCAGACTAGGGCAATGAGTCAGACTTGCACGGCATGTTGGCCCTGCTAGAACGGTGTTCGTGGACCTGTGGGAATGCTGGGGAAGTCAAGCTGTCCCAAGAAAGAGTGCAGTCTGTTGCCCTACACTCGGCATACACAGAGTGGCTCCGAAGGGCTACGGGCCTGGATGTGGCTTAGCAGGCCCATGGGGGCCTGAGGGTACTCAGTGTCCTTGCAGGGAATAGGGTGCCCACGCCAGGCTCCTAGAGGTCCTGCAGAGCGTACTGACGTTAAAATAATGCAGGGCAGTGGCTACGGCCTCATGGAAACTGCTGCACGCCTCCGCTTCTGCATGGCAATTCAGGGCCTTACCGCGAGGCAAGTGCTCTCGCTGAGGGTCCCGTTAGCGCCACAGCATGGGAGGATGCTGACTTTCTCCTCCAGCAGAGTGACTTCAGGTACGAGGTCCTCGAAGAATTCTAAGCAGAGTGTTTTCTCACGGCAGCTCAGACGGGGGCCGTGACGAACACTTCCGTGGCAGGTCGCACTGCCTAGAAATGTGGTCCTGAGGCTGCTCCAGGGCTCTGGAAATGTAGCTCTCCTTAAGGAACGTGCAGGGTGTTGCCCATCACTCGGCATGCACAGAGGGCCTCTGAGGGACCTACCTTTGGGCCTCCATGTTGCTCACAGGCCCACAGGGGTCTGGAGGCACTCAGGGATCCTGGAGGGAAAATGATGCACACCCGAGGGGCCTAAGAGTCCTGGAAAGGGTACTTCCTTTAAAATAGAGCAGAACAGAGGCTTCCCTGGTGGTGCACTGGTTGACAATCTGCCTGCCAATGCAGGGGACACGGGTTCGAGCTCTGGTCTGGGAGGAATCCACATGCCACGGGGCAACTGGGCCCGTGAGCCACAACTACTGAGCCTGCGCCTCTGGAGCCTGTGCTCCGCAACAAGAGAGGCTGAGATACTGAGAGGCCTACGCACCGCGATGAAGAGTGGCCCCCACTTACCGTAACTGGAGAGAGCCCTAGCACAGAAACGAAGACCCAATATAGCAATCAATCAATCAATCCATCAATCAATCTTAAAACAACAATAAAAAATATAAAAACTAAAATAAAATACAGCAGAACAGCGACTAATACCTCATGGAAACAGCTGCATGCCGCCCTTTCTGCGCGGTTACTCAGGGACTTACCTCGAGGTCAGTACTCACGTTGAGTTTCCCTTTAGCTCCAGAGCGTGGCACGATGAGCTCCACCCCGGCCATCGAAGCATCCGGCTAGCTAGACAAAACTCATTGTCTTCCCAGAGCCATGTATACAGTGGCCAGTGGCCTGTCAACAGCAGTCAATTTCAAGTAGCTTCAAGGCAGCATGAATGGAGCTTTCAGAATGGGAAAGCAAGGCTAGTTCCATCAGGCCCCCATTTCCGCTGGCACACGCAGCATACATCCCTGGGCTTTCTAACAAGTCCAAAGAGACACAGGTTACCCAGTGGTTACTTCGTTGAATCAACTCCTCGAAGCAGGGTGTTCTGCATCTAGCGAACTGCCTCAACCAAGGAAAGCCCCAGCTAGGCCTCCGGGCCCGTGGCTCTTCAAAAGCCTGCAGTGTTATCCGAGGAACTGGGCTTTAGTTGCAGTCGGAACGCAAGCCGACATTCTCCTGCAGGCAGGGTGACTTCAGACAGGGGGTCCCAGATGGAATACGAAGCCGAGTGTTTTCTCAGTGCAGCGCAGACTAGGGCAATGAGTCAGACTTGCACGGCATGTTGGCCCTGCTAGAACGGTGTTCGTGGACCTGTGGGAATGCTGGGGAAGTCAAGCTGTCCCAAGAAAGAGTGCAGTCTGTTGCCCTACACTCGGCATACACAGAGTGGCTCCGAAGGGCTACGGGCCTGGATGTGGCTTAGCAGGCCCATGGGGGCCTGAGGGTACTCAGTGTCCTTGCAGGGAATAGGGTGCCCACGCCAGGCTCCTAGAGGTCCTGCAGAGCGTACTGACGTTAAAATAATGCAGGGCAGTGGCTACGGCCTCATGGAAACTGCTGCACGCCTCCGCTTCTGCATGGCAATTCAGGGCCTTACCGCGAGGCAAGTGCTCTCGCTGAGGGTCCCGTTAGCGCCACAGCATGGGAGGATGCTGACTTTCTCCTCCAGCAGAGTGACTTCAGGTACGAGGTCCTCGAAGAATTCTAAGCAGAGTGTTTTCTCACGGCAGCTCAGACGGGGGCCGTGACGAACACTTCCATGGCAGGTCGCACTGCCTAGAAATGTGGTCCTGAGGCTGCTCCAGGGCTCTGGAAATGTAGCTCTCCTTAAGGAACGTGCAGGGTGTTGCCCATCACTCGGCATGCACAGAGGGCCTCTGAGGGACCTACCTTTGGGCCTCCATGTTGCTCACAGGCCCACAGGGGTCTGGAGGCACTCAGGGATCCTGGAGGGAAAATGATGCACACCCGAGGGGCCTAAGAGTCCTGGAAAGGGTACTTCCTTTAAAATAGAGCAGAACAGAGGCTTCCCTGGTGGTGCACTGGTTGACAATCTGCCTGCCAATGCAGGGGACACGGGTTCGAGCTCTGGTCTGGGAGGAATCCACATGCCACGGGGCAACTGGGCCCGTGAGCCACAACTACTGAGCCTGCGCCTCTGGAGCCTGTGCTCCGCAACAAGAGAGGCTGAGATACTGAGAGGCCTACGCACCGCGATGAAGAGTGGCCCCCACTTACCGTAACTGGAGAGAGCCCTAGCACAGAAACGAAGACCCAATATAGCAATCAATCAATCAATCCATCAATCAATCTTAAAACAACAATAAAAAATATAAAAACTAAAATAAAATACAGCAGAACAGCGACTAATACCTCATGGAAACAGCTGCATGCCGCCCTTTCTGCGCGGTTACTCAGGGACTTACCTCGAGGTCAGTACTCACGTTGAGTTTCCCTTTAGCTCCAGAGCGTGGCACGATGAGCTCCACCCCGGCCATCGAAGCATCCGGCTAGCTAGACAAAACTCATTGTCTTCCCAGAGCCATGTATACAGTGGCCAGTGGCCTGTCAACAGCAGTCAATTTCAAGTAGCTTCAAGGCAGCATGAATGGAGCTTTCAGAATGGGAAAGCAAGGCTAGTTCCATCAGGCCCCCATTTCCGCTGGCACACGCAGCATACATCCCTGGGCTTTCTAACAAGTCCAAAGAGACACAGGTTACCCAGTGGTTACTTCGTTGAATCAACTCCTCGAAGCAGGGTGTTCTGCATCTAGCGAACTGCCTCAACCAAGGAAAGCCCCAGCTAGGCCTCCGGGCCCGTGGCTCTTCAAAAGCCTGCAGTGTTATCCGAGGAACTGGGCTTTAGTTGCAGTCGGAACGCAAGCCGACATTCTCCTGCAGGCAGGGTGACTTCAGACAGGGGGTCCCAGATGGAATACGAAGCCGAGTGTTTTCTCAGTGCAGCGCAGACTAGGGCAATGAGTCAGACTTGCACGGCATGTTGGCCCTGCTAGAACGGTGTTCGTGGACCTGTGGAATGCTGGGGAAGTCAAGCTGTCCCAAGAAAGAGTGCAGTCTGTTGCCCTACACTCGGCATACACAGAGTGGCTCCGAAGGGCTACGGGCCTGGATGTGGCTTAGCAAGGCCCATGGGGGCCTGAGGGTACTCAGTGTCCTTGCAGGGAATAGGGTGCCCCACGCCAGGCTCCTAGAGGTCCTGCAGAGCGTACTGACGTTAAAATGATGCAGGGCAGTGGCTACGGCCTCATGGAAACTGCTGCACGCCTCCGCTTCTGCATGCAATTCAGGGCCTTACCGCGAGGCAAGTGCTCTCGCTGAGGGTCCCGTTAGCGCCACAGCATGGGAGGATGCTGACTTTCTCCTCCAGCAGAGTGACTTCAGGTACGAGGTCCTCGAAGAATTCTAAGCAGAGTGTTTTCTCACGGCAGCTCAGACGGGGGCCGTGACGAACACTTCCGTGGCAGGTCGCACTGCCTAGAAATGTGGTCCTGAGGCTGCTCCAGGGCTCTGGAAATGTAGCTCTCCTTAAGGAACGTGCAGGGTGTTGCCCATCACTCGGCATGCACAGAGGGCCTCTGAGGGACCTACCTTTGGGCCTCCATGTTGCTCACAGGCCCACAGGGGTCTGGAGGCACTCAGGGATCCTGGAGGGAAAATGATGCACACCCGAGGGGCCTAAGAGTCCTGGAAAGGGTACTTCCTTTAAAATAGAGCAGAACAGAGGCTTCCCTGGTGGTGCACTGGTTGACAATCTGCCTGCCAATGCAGGGGACAACGGGTTCGAGCTCTGGTCTGGGAGGAATCCACATGCCACGGGGCAACTGGGCCCGTGAGCCACAACTACTGAGCCTGCGCCTCTGGAGCCTGTGCTCCGCAACAAGAGAGGCTGAGATACTGAGAGGCCTACGCACCGCGATGAAGAGTGGCCCCCACTTACCGTAACTGGAGAGAGCCCTAGCACAGAAACGAAGACCCAATATAGCAATCAATCAATCAATCCATCAATCAATCTTAAAACAACAATAAAAAATATAAAAACTAAAATAAAATACAGCAGAACAGCGACTAATACCTCATGGAAACAGCTGCATGCCGCCCTTTCTGCGCGGTTACTCAGGGACTTACCTCGAGGTCAGTACTCACGTTGAGTTTCCCTTTAGCTCCAGAGCGTGGCACGATGAGCTCCACCCCGGCCATCGAAGCATCCGGCTAGCTAGACAAAACTCATTGTCTTCCCAGAGCCATGTATACAGTGGCCAGTGGCCTGTCAACAGCAGTCAATTTCAAGTAGCTTCAAGGCAGCATGAATGGAGCTTTCAGAATGGGAAAGCAAGGCTAGTTCCATCAGGCCCCCATTTCCGCTGGCCACAACGCAGCATACATCCCTGGGCTTTCTAACAAGTCCAAAGAGACACAGGTTACCCAGTGGTTACTTCGTTGAATCAACTCCTCGAAGCAGGGTGTTCTGCATCTAGCGAACTGCCTCAACCAAGGAAAGCCCCAGCTAGGCCTCCGGGCCCGTGGCTCTTCAAAAGCCTGCAGTGTTATCCGAGGAACTGGGCTTTAGTTGCAGTCGGAACGCAAGCCGACATTCTCCTGCAGGCAGGGTGACTTCAGACAGGGGGTCCCAGATGGAATACGAAGCCGAGTGTTTTCTCAGTGCAGCGCAGACTAGGGCAATGAGTCAGACTTGCACGGCATGTTGGCCCTGCTAGAACGGTGTTCGTGACCTGTGGGAATGCTGGGGAAGTCAAGCTGTCCCAAGAAAGAGTGCAGTCTGTTGCCCTACACTCGCATACA
>NW_026646401.1:0-101529 GCF_949987535.1 Balaenoptera acutorostrata
AGATGAGAAATGAGGTGCGTTTTAGAAACCTTTCCCGATCACACGGTGTACCATCTTCTGGGTTTCTCATGCCTGTTTTCGACGTAGGAAGATGCCCTTGAACCTGGAGATTTGGGACCCATGGGATGGGTACCATGCAGTATTACTTGAAAGGGTCTGCGTTGGCTCACCCAACCTCACCGAACCTCTCAGCCCCAAGAGTGTCCACCCTTATGTCTCAATCAGCTGTGGGGCTAGATATGGTCAATCCAGGTTGCATCACAGCCCCTGAACGAATTTTGTAAGAATTTCTCTCTCTTTCACTGTCTTTGTTTCACGGGTTTTGAAAAGAAATTTATTTTTATAATGGGGTTTAGCTGCTTTTCACGGCTGTGTTTATGCCGCTTTACACCCCCTTGACTCACTTACAGAGAGATATCAATACATAGGTTTGAAGATTCTTACTAGTCAGATATATTCTTGTGCGGTGAATAGGGGGTGTTGAGTCCAGTTCACTGAAAAAGGAATAGGTCTTGTCTCTTACATATTGGGTTTATGGAACGGTATCGGAGCTAATTTGAAACCCTTGTTTTATGCATCACCCCACCTCACCTTTCCCGTTCAGCAGCCATAGTGTGTTTCCTAAACGTGTGACTCTGTTCTGTTTTGCAATTCAGTTCAAGTGTAGCGGTTTTTACATTCCCTCTATAAGTGATATCTTATGATAAGTGTCTTTTTCTGTGTGACTTATTTCACTTAGTATCGTCGTACCTAAATCCACTCATCGTGCTGCTACTAGCCTTATGACGTGGATTTCATGGCTGAGTGATATTCCATTGTACATGAGGACCACAACTTCTTTATCCATTTTTCTCTTTCCTAGGATATTTAAGGTGTAATGAAGTGGGGGTTCTTGTCAACAGAGCAGCCCTAAACTTTGGGGTGCCTGTGTCTTGCTGATTTTTAGTTTTCCCAATTTATACGCCCATGAGTGGAAGTGCCCTATGCTCTCCAAGCTGTGTTTTTTAGATGTTTCAGAACACACCGTACACTTCTCCAGAGTGGCTGTTGGCAATTTTCATCCCACCCATCAGCGTAGCAAGGCTCCCATTTCTCCATGGCCGGTCCTGCATTTCTGGTTTGGACACTTTTTTCCGCATGGCCCTTTTGCCCGCTGGGAAGCGAGACTTCTTTGGAGCGCTGATTGGCCTTTTCAGGTTGCTTGGTTGGCCAAAAAGGGCGTATGCGTTTTTGCCTGAATATATTCAGGAAAAAACGCATACGCCCTTTTTGGCCAAGGGCATCATTGTCCACGTTTTGCCGCTTTTCATGTGCTTTCAAGGCGATTCGAATCTACCTCCTGAAATCTGTTTCCTGCAATTCTGCCTTGCTTTCAAAGCCTCTTCGTTGCCTTCCCTTAATATATTTGTGGACGAGAGGTATCATTTAAAACTCTGCATGTTTGTGAATTGCAGTGCCCCTGAGCTCCATTTTTCAACTCGCTTTTTTGGGAGCTGGCCGCAAAAGCGCAGGATTGCTTCAGGCCCTCTTCTGATTCTGGGGGGCAGGCTGAGCTTGTGCTTAATTCTTCTTACTGATGGGAAAATAGAGTGACCTGTGCCTGTCCCAACCCCTAGAGCTAGTCTCTCATTGGTTCCCCCTCTTCCCGTTCATCCTCAGGACAAATTGCAACCTGTACGGAACAGGAGGTTAAAGGTGCTGATTCTCCAAGGAGGGAGATGGCTAGTAAATCGGCTGGAATGGTGAACCCGAGCAAAGGAGATGAGAAATGAGGTGCGTTTTAGAAACCTTTCCCGATCACACGGTGTACCATCTTCTGGGTTTCTCATGCCTGTTTTCGACGTAGGAAGATGCCCTTGAACCTGGAGATTTGGGACCCATGGGATGGGTACCATGCAGTATTACTTGAAAGGGTCTGCGTTGGCTCACCCAACCTCACCGAACCTCTCAGCCCCAAGAGTGTCCACCCTTATGTCTCAATCAGCTGTGGGGCTAGATATGGTCAATCCAGGTTGCATCACAGCCCCTGAACGAATTTTGTAAGAATTTCTCTCTCTTTCACTGTCTTTGTTTCACGGGTTTTGAAAAGAAATTTATTTTTATAATGGGGTTTACCTGCTTTTCACGGCTGTGTTTATGCCGCTTTACACCCCCTTGACTCACTTACAGAGAGATATCAATACATAGGTTTGAAGATTCTTACTAGTCAGATATATTCTTGTGCGGTGAATAGGGGGTGTTGAGTCCAGTTCACTGAAAAAGGAATAGGTCTTGTCTCTTACATATTGGGTTTATGGAACGGTATCAGAGCTAATTTGAAACCCTTGTTTTATGCATCACCCCACCTCACCTTTCCCGTTCAGCAGCCATAGTGTGTTTCCTGAACGTGTGACTCTGTTCTGTTTTGTAATTCAGTTCAAGTGTAGCGGTTTTTACATTCCCTCTCTAAGTGATATCTTATGATAAGTGTCTTTTTCTGTGTGACTTATTTCACTTAGAATCGTCGTACCTAAATCCACTCATCGTGCTGCTACTAGCCTTATGACGTGGATTTCATGGCTGAGTGATATTCCATTGTACATGAGGACCACAACTTCTTTATCCATTTTTCTCTTTCCTAGGATATTTAAGGTGTAATGAAGTGGGGGTTCTTGTCAACAGAGCAGCCCTAAACTTTGGGGTGCCTGTGTCTTGCTGATTTTTAGTTTTCCCAATTTATACGCCCATGAGTGGAAGTGCCCTATGCTCTCCAAGCTGTGATTTTTAGATGTTTCAGAACACACCGTACACTTCTCCAGAGTGGCTGTTGGCAATTTACATCCCACCCATCAGCGTAGCAAGGCTCCCATTTCTCCATGGCCGGTCCTGCATTTCTGGTTTGGACACTTTTTTCCGCATGGCCCTTTTGCCCGCTGGGAAGCGAGACTTCTTTGGAGCGCTGATTGGCCTTTCCAGGTTGCTTGGTTGGCCAAAAAGGGCGTATGCGTTTTTTCCTGAATATATTCAGGAAAAAACGCATACGCCCTTTTTGGCCAAGGGCATCATTGTCCACCTTTTGCCGCTTTTCATGTGCTTTCAAGGCGATTCGAATCTACCTCCTGAAATCTGTTTCCTGCAATTCTGCCTTGCTTTCAAAGCCTCTTCGTTGCCTTCCCTTAATATATTTGTGGACGAGAGGTATCATTTAAAACTCTGCAGGTTTGTGAATTGCAGTGCCCCTGAGCTCCATTTTTCAACTCGCTTTTTTGGGAGCTGGCCGCAAAAGCGCAGGATTGCTTCAGGCCCTCTTCTGATTCTGGGGGGCAGGCTGAGCTTGTGCTTAATTCTTCTTCCTGATGGGAAAATAGAGTGACCTGTGCCTGTCCCAACCCCTAGAGCTAGTCTCTCATTGGTTCCCCCTCTTCCCGTTCATCCTCAGGACAAATTGCAACCTGTACGGAACAGGAGGTTAAAGGTGCTGATTCTCCAAGGAGGGAGATGGCTAGTAAATTGGCTGGAATGGCGAACCCGAGCAAAGGAGATGAGAAATGAGGTGCGTTTTAGAAACCTTTCCCGATCACACGGTGTACCATCTTCTGGGTTTCTCATGCCTGTTTTCGACGTAGGAAGATGCCCTTGAACCTGGAGATTTGGGACCCATGGGATGGGTACCATGCAGTATTACTTGAAAGGGTCTGCGTTGGCTCACCCAACCTCACCGAACCTCTCAGCCCCAAGAGTGTCCACCCTTATGTCTCAATCAGCTGTGGGTCTAGATATGGTCAATCCAGTTTGCATCACAGCCCCTGAACGAATTTTGTAAGAATTTCTCTCTCTTTCACTGCCTTTGTTTCACGGGTTTTGAAAAGTAATTTATTTTTATAATGGGGTTTAGCTGCTTTTCACGGCTGTGTTTATGCCGCTTTACACCCCCTTGACTCACTTACAGAGAGATATCAATACATAGGTTTGAAGATTCTTACTAGTCAGATATATTCTTGTGCGGTGAATAGGGGGTGTTGAGTCCAGTTCACTGAAAAAGGAATAGGTCTTGTCTCTTACATATTGGGTTTATGGAACGGTATCGGAGCTAATTTGAAACCCTTGTTTTATGCATCACCCCACCTCACCTTTCCCGTTCAGCAGCCATAGTGTGTTTTCTGAACGTGTGACTCTGTTCTGTTTTGTAATTCAGTTCAATGTAGCGGTTTTACTTACCCTCTAGAAGTGATATCTTATGATAAGTGTCTTTTTCTGTGTGACTTATTTCACTTAGAATCGTCGTACCTAAATCCACTCATCGTGCTCCTACTAGCCTTATGACGTTGATTTCCTGGCTGCGTGATATTCCATTGTACATGAGGACCACAACTTCTTTATCCATTTTTCTCTTTCTTAGGATATTTAAGGTGTAATGAAGTGGGGGTTCTTGTCAACAGAGCAGCCCTAAACTTTGGGGTGCCTGTGTCTTGCTGATTTTTAGTTTTCCCAATTTATACGCCCATGAGTGGAAGTGCCCTATGCTCTCCAAGCCGTGATTTTTAGATGTTTCAGAACACACCGTACACTTCTCCAGAGTGGCTGTTGGCAATTTACATCCCACACATCAGCGTAGCAAGGCTCCCATTTCTCCATGGCCGGTCCTGCATTTCTGGTTTGGACACTTTTTTCCGCATGGCCCTTTTGCCCACTGGGAAGCGAGACTTCTTTGGAGCGCTGATTGGCCTTTCCAGGTTGCTTGGTTGGCCAAAAAGGGCGTATGCGTTTTTTCCTGAATATATTCAGGAAAAAACGCATACGCCCTTTTTGGCCAAGGGCATCATTGTCCACGTTTTGCTGCTTTTCATGTGCTTTCAAGGCGATTCGAATCTACCTCCTGAAATCTGTTTCCTGCAATTCTGCCTTGCTTTCAAAGCCTCTTCGTTGCCTTCCCTTAATATATTTGTGGACGAGAGGTATCATTTAAAACTCTGCAGGTTTGTGAATTGCAGTGCCCCTGAGCTCCATTTTTCAACTCGCTTTTTTGGGAGCTGGCCGCAAAAGTGCAGGATTGCTTCAGGCCCTCTTCTGATTCTGGGGGCAGGCTGAGCTTGTGCTTAATTCTTCTTCCTGATGGGAAAATAGAGTGACCTGTGCCTGTCCCAACCCCTAGAGCTAGTCTCTCATTGGTTCCCCCTCTTCCAGTTCATCCTCAGGACAAATTGCAACCTGTACGGAACAGGAGGTTAAAGGTGCTGATTCTCCAAGGAGGGAGATGGCTAGTAAATCGGCTGGAATGGCGAACCCGAGCAAAGGAGATGAGAAATGAGGTGCGTTTTAGAAACCTTTCCCGATCACACGGTGTACCATCTTCTGGGTTTCTCATGCCTGTTTTCGACGTAGGAAGATGCCCTTGAACCTGGAGATTTGGGACCCATGGGATGGGTACCATGCACTATTACTTGAAAGGGTCTGCGTTGGCTCACCCAACCTCACCGAACCTCTCAGCCCCAAGAGTGTCCACCCTTATGTCTCAATCAGCTGTGGGTCTAGATATGGTCAATCCAGGTTGCATCACAGCCCCTGAACGAATTTTGTAAGAATTTCTCTCTCTTTCACTGCCTTTGTTTCACGGGTTTTGAAAAGTAATTTATTTTTATAATGGGGTTTAGCTGCTTTTCACGGCTGTGTTTATGCCGCTTTACACCCCCTTGACTCACTTACAGAGAGATATCAATACATAGGTTTGAAGATTCTTCCTAGTCAGATATATTCTTGTGCGGTGAATAGGGGGTGTTGAGTCCAGTTCACTGAAAAAGGAATAGGTCTTGTCTCTTACATATTGGGTTTATGGAACGGTATCTGAGCTAATTTGAAACCCTTGTTTTATGCATCACCCCACCTCAGCTTTCCCGTTCAGCAGCCATAGTGTGTTTCCTGAACGTGTGACTCTGTTCTGTTTTGTAATTCAGTTCAAGTGTAGCGGTTTTTACATTCCCTCTCTAAGTGATATCTTATGATAAGTGTCTTTTTCTGTGTGACTTATTTCACTTAGAATCGTCGTACCTAAATCCACTCATCGTGCTGGTACTAGCCTTATGACGTTGATTTCATGGCTGAGGGATATTCCATTGTACATGAGGACCACAACTTCTTTATCCATTTTTCTCTTTCCTAGGATATTTAAGGTGTAATGAAGTGGGGGTTCTTGTCAACAGAGCAGCCCTAAACTTTGGGGTGCCTGTGTCTTGCTGATTTTTAGTTTTCCCAATTTATACGCCCATGAGTGGAAGTGCCCTATGCTCTCCAAGCTGTGTTTTTTAGATGTTTCAGAACACACCGTACACTTCTCCAGATTGGCTGTTGGCAATTTACATCCCACCCATCAGCGTAGCAAGGCTCCCATTTCTCCATGGCCGGTCCTGCATTTCTGGTTTGGACACTTTTTTCCGCATGGCCCTTTTGCCCGCTGGGAAGCGAGACTTCTTTGGAGCGCTGATTGGCCTTTCCAGGTTGCTTGGTTGGCCAAAAAGGGCGTATGCGTTTTTTCCTGAATATATTCAGGAAAAAACGCATACGCCCTTTTTGGCCAAGGGCATCATTGTCCACCTTTTGCAGCTTTTCATGTGCTTTCAAGGCGATTCGACTCTACCTCCTGAAATCTCTTTCCTGCAATTCTGCCTTGCTTTCAAAGCCTCTTCGTTGCCTTCCCTTAATATATTTGTGGACGAGAGGTATCATTTAAAACTCTGCAGGTTTGTGAATTGCAGTGCCCCTGAGCTCCATTTTTCAACTCGCTTTTTTGGGAGCTGGCCGCAAAAGCGCAGGATTGCTTCAGGCCCTCTTCTGGTTCTGGGGGGCAGGCTGAGCTTGTGCTTAATTCTTCTTCCTGATGGGAAAATAGAGTGACCTGTGCCTGTCCCAACCCCTAGAGCTAGTCTCTCATTGGTTCCCCCTCTTCCCGTTCATCCTCAGGACAAATTGCAACCTGTACGGAACAGGAGGTTAAAGGTGCTGATTCTCCAAGGAGGGAGATGGCTAGTAAATCGGCTGGAATGGCGAACCCGAGCAAAGGAGATGAGAAATGAGGTGCGTTTTAGAAACCTTTCCCGATCACACGGTGTACCATCTTCTGGGTTTCTCATGCCTGTTTTCGACGTAGGAAGATGCCCTTGAACCTGGAGATTTGGGACCCATGGGATGGGTACCATGCAGTATTACTTGAAAGGGTCTGCGTTGGCTCACCCAACCTCACCGAACCTCTCAGCCCCAAGAGTGTCCACCCTTATGTCTCAATCAGCTGTGGGTCTAGATATGGTCAATCCAGGTTGCATCACAGCCCCTGAACGAATTTTGTAAGAATTTCTCTCTCTTTCACTGCGTTTGTTTCACGGGTTTTGAAAAGTAATTTATTTTTATAATGGGGTTTAGCTGCTTTTCACGGCTGTGTTTATGCCGCTTTACACCCCCTTGACTCACTTACAGAGAGATATCAATACATAGGTTTGAAGATTCTTACTAGTCAGATATATTCTTGTGCGGTGAATAGGGGGTGTTGAGTCCAGTTCACTGAAAAAGGAATAGGTCTTGTCTCTTACATATTGGGTTTATGGAACGGTATCTGAGCTAATTTGAAACCCTTGTTTTATGCATCACCCCACCTCACCTTTCCCGTTCAGCAGCCATAGTGTGTTTTCTGAACGTGTGACTCTGTTCTGTTTTGTAATTCAGTTGAAGTGTAGCGGTTTTTACATTCCCTCTCTAAGTGATATCTTATGATAAGTGTCTTTTTCTGTGTGACTTATTTCACTTAGAATCGTCGTATCTAAATCCACTCATCGTGCTGCTACTAGCCTTATGACGTGGATTTCATGGCTGAGTGATATTCCATTGTACATGAGGACCCCAACTTCTTTATCCATTTTTCTCTTTCCTAGGTTATTTAAGGTGTAATGAAGTGGGGGTTCTTGTCAACAGAGCAGCCCTAAACTTTGGGGTGCCTGTGTCTTGCTGATTTTTAGTTTTCCCAATTTATACGCCCATGAGTGGAAGTGCCCTATGCTCTCCAAGCTGTGTTTTTTAGATGTTTCAGAACACACCGTACACTTCTCCAGAGTGGCTGTTGGCAATTTAAATCCCACCCATCAGCGTAGCAAGGCTCCCATTTCTCCATGGCCGGTCCTGCATTTCTGGTTTGGACACTTTTTTCCGCATGGCCCTTTTGCCCGCTGGGAAGCGAGACTTCTTTGGAGCGCTGATTGGCCTTTCCAGGTTGCTTGGTTGGCCAAAAAGGGCGTATGCGTTTTTTCCTGAATATATTCAGGAAAAAACGCATACGCCCTTTTTGGCCAAGGGCATCATTGTCCACGTTTTGCAGCTTTTCATGTGCTTTCAAGGCGATTCGAATCTACCTCCTGAAATCTGTTTCCTGCAATTCTGCCTTGCTTTCAAAGCCTCTTCGTTGCCTTCCCTTAATATATTTGTGGACGAGAGGTATCATTTAAAACTCTGCAGGTTTGTGAATTGCAGTGCCCCTGAGCTCCATTTTTCAACTCGCTTTTTTGGGAGCTGGCCGCAAAAGCGCAGGATTGCTTCAGGCCCTCTTCTGGTTCTGGGGGGCAGGCTGAGCTTGTGCTTAATTCTTCTTCCTGATGGGAAAATAGAGTGACCTGTGCCTGTCCCACACCCCTAGAGCTAGTCTCCCATTGGTTCCCCCTCTTCCCGTTCATCCTCAGGACAAATTGCAACCTGTACGGAACAGGAGGTTAAAGGTGCTGATTCTCCAAGGAGGGAGATGGCTAGTAAATCGGCTGGAATGGCGAACCCGAGCAAAGGAGATGAGAAATGAGGTGCGTTTTAGAAACCTTTCCCGATCACACGGTGTACCATCTTCTGGGTTTCTCATGCCTGTTTTCGACGTAGGAAGATGCCCTTGAACCTGGAGATTTGGGACCCATGGGATGGGTACCATGCAGTATTACTTGAAAGGGTCTGCGTTGGCTCACCCAACCTCACCGAACCTCTCAGCCCCAAGAGTGTCCACCCTTATGTCTCAATCAGCTGTGGGTCTAGATATGGTCAATCCAGGTTGCATCACAGCCCCTGAACGAATTTTGTAAGAATTTCTCTCTCTTTCACTGCGTTTGTTTCACGGGTTTTGAAAAGTAATTTATTTTTATAATGGGGTTTAGCTGCTTTTCACGGCTGTGTTTATGCCGCTTTACACCCCCTTGACTCACTTACAGAGAGATATCAATACATAGGTTTGAAGATTCTTACTAGTCAGATATATTCTTGTGCGGTGAATAGGGGGTGTTGAGTCCAGTTCACTGAAAAAGGAATAGGTCTTGTCTCTTACATATTGGGTTTATGGAACGGTATCTGAGCTAATTTGAAACCCTTGTTTTATGCATCACCCCACCTCACCTTTCCCGTTCAGCAGCCATAGTGTGTTTTCTGAACGTGTGACTCTGTTCTGTTTTGTAATTCAGTTGAAGTGTAGCGGTTTTTACATTCCCTCTCTAAGTGATATCTTATGATAAGTGTCTTTTTCTGTGTGACTTATTTCACTTAGAATCGTCGTATCTAAATCCACTCATCGTGCTGCTACTAGCCTTATGACGTGGATTTCATGGCTGAGTGATATTCCATTGTACATGAGGACCCCAACTTCTTTATCCATTTTTCTCTTTCCTAGGTTATTTAAGGTGTAATGAAGTGGGGGTTCTTGTCAACAGAGCAGCCCTAAACTTTGGGGTGCCTGTGTCTTGCTGATTTTTAGTTTTCCCAATTTATACGCCCATGAGTGGAAGTGCCCTATGCTCTCCAAGCTGTGTTTTTTAGATGTTTCAGAACACACCGTACACTTCTCCAGAGTGGCTGTTGGCAATTTAAATCCCACCCATCAGCGTAGCAAGGCTCCCATTTCTCCATGGCCGGTCCTGCATTTCTGGTTTGGACACTTTTTTCCGCATGGCCCTTTTGCCCGCTGGGAAGCGAGACTTCTTTGGAGCGCTGATTGGCCTTTCCAGGTTGCTTGGTTGGCCAAAAAGGGCGTATGCGTTTTTTCCTGAATATATTCAGGAAAAAACGCATACGCCCTTTTTGGCCAAGGGCATCATTGTCCACGTTTTGCAGCTTTTCATGTGCTTTCAAGGCGATTCGAATCTACCTCCTGAAATCTGTTTCCTGCAATTCTGCCTTGCTTTCAAAGCCTCTTCGTTGCCTTCCCTTAATATATTTGTGGACGAGAGGTATCATTTAAAACTCTGCAGGTTTGTGAATTGCAGTGCCCCTGAGCTCCATTTTTCAACTCGCTTTTTTGGGAGCTGGCCGCAAAAGCGCAGGATTGCTTCAGGCCCTCTTCTGGTTCTGGGGGGCAGGCTGAGCTTGTGCTTAATTCTTCTTCCTGATGGGAAAATAGAGTGACCTGTGCCTGTCCCACACCCCTAGAGCTAGTCTCCCATTGGTTCCCCCTCTTCCCGTTCATCCTCAGGACAAATTGCAACCTGTACGGAACAGGAGGTTAAAGGTGCTGATTCTCCAAGGAGGGAGATGGCTAGTAAATCGGCTGGAATGGCGAACCCGAGCAAAGGAGATGAGAAATGAGGTGCGTTTTAGAAACCTTTCCCGATCACACGGTGTACCATCTTCTGGGTTTCTCATGCCTGTTTTCGACGTAGGAAGATGCCCTTGAACCTGGAGATTTGGGACCCATGGGATGGGTACCATGCAGTATTACTTGAAAGGGTCTGCGTTGGCTCACCCAACCTCACCGAACCTCTCAGCCCCAAGAGTGTCCACCCTTATGTCTCAATCAGCTGTGGGGCTAGATATGGTCAATCCAGGTTGCATCACAGCCCCTGAACGAATTTTGTAAGAATTTCTCTCTCTTTCACTGTCTTTGTTTCACGGGTTTTGAAAAGAAATTTATTTTTATAATGGGGTTTAGCTGCTTTTCACGGCTGTGTTTATGCCGCTTTACACCCCCTTGACTCACTTACAGAGAGATATCAATACATAGGTTTGAAGATTCTTACTAGTCAGATATATTCTTGTGCGGTGAATAGGGGGTGTTGAGTCCAGTTCACTGAAAAAGGAATAGGTCTTGTCTCTTACATATTGGGTTTATGGAACGGTATCGGAGCTAATTTGAAACCCTTGTTTTATGCATCACCCCACCTCACCTTTCCCGTTCAGCAGCCATAGTGTGTTTCCTAAACGTGTGACTCTGTTCTGTTTTGCAATTCAGTTCAAGTGTAGCGGTTTTTACATTCCCTCTATAAGTGATATCTTATGATAAGTGTCTTTTTCTGTGTGACTTATTTCACTTAGTATCGTCGTACCTAAATCCACTCATCGTGCTGCTACTAGCCTTATGACGTGGATTTCATGGCTGAGTGATATTCCATTGTACATGAGGACCACAACTTCTTTATCCATTTTTCTCTTTCCTAGGATATTTAAGGTGTAATGAAGTGGGGGTTCTTGTCAACAGAGCAGCCCTAAACTTTGGGGTGCCTGTGTCTTGCTGATTTTTAGTTTTCCCAATTTATACGCCCATGAGTGGAAGTGCCCTATGCTCTCCAAGCTGTGTTTTTTAGATGTTTCAGAACACACCGTACACTTCTCCAGAGTGGCTGTTGGCAATTTACATCCCACCCATCAGCGTAGCAAGGCTCCCATTTCTCCATGGCCGGTCCTGCATTTCTGGTTTGGACACTTTTTTCCGCATGGCCCTTTTGCCCGCTGGGAAGCGAGACTTCTTTGGAGCGCTGATTGGCCTTTTCAGGTTGCTTGGTTGGCCAAAAAGGGCGTATGCGTTTTTGCCTGAATATATTCAGGAAAAAACGCATACGCCCTTTTTGGCCAAGGGCATCATTGTCCACGTTTTGCCGCTTTTCATGTGCTTTCAAGGCGATTCGAATCTACCTCCTGAAATCTGTTTCCTGCAATTCTGCCTTGCTTTCAAAGCCTCTTCGTTGCCTTCCCTTAATATATTTGTGGACGAGAGGTATCATTTAAAACTCTGCAGGTTTGTGAATTGCAGTGCCCCTGAGCTCCATTTTTCAACTCGCTTTTTTGGGAGCTGGCCGCAAAAGCGCAGGATTGCTTCAGGCCCTCTTCTGGTTCTGGGGGGCAGGCTGAGCTTGTGCTTAATTCTTCTTCCTGATGGGAAAATAGAGTGACCTGTGCCTGTCCCACACCCCTAGAGCTAGTCTCCCATTGGTTCCCCCTCTTCCCGTTCATCCTCAGGACAAATTGCAACCTGTACGGAACTGGAGGTTAAAGGTGCTGATTCTCCAAGGAGGGAGATGGCTAGTAAATCGGCTGGAATGGCGAACCCGAGCAAAGGAGATGAGAAATGAGGTGCGTTTTAGAAACCTTTCCCGATCACACGGTGTACCATCTTCTGGGTTTCTCATGCCTGTTTTCGACGTAGGAAGATGCCCTTGAACCTGGAGATTTGGGACCCATGGGATGGGTACCATGCAGTATTACTTGAAAGGGTCTGCGTTGGCTCACCCAACCTCACCGAACCTCTCAGCCCCAAGAGTGTCCACCCTTATGTCTCAATCAGCTGTGGGGCTAGATATGGTCAATCCAGGTTGCATCACAGCCCCTGAACGAATTTTGTAAGAATTTCTCTCTCTTTCACTGTCTTTGTTTCACGGGTTTTGAAAAGAAATTTATTTTTATAATGGGGTTTAGCTGCTTTTCACGGCTGTGTTTATGCCGCTTTACACCCCCTTGACTCACTTACAGAGAGATATCAATACATAGGTTTGAAGATTCTTACTAGTCAGATATATTCTTGTGCGGTGAATAGGGGGTGTTGAGTCCAGTTCACTGAAAAAGGAATAGGTCTTGTCTCTTACATATTGGGTTTATGGAACGGTATCGGAGCTAATTTGAAACCCTTGTTTTATGCATCACCCCACCTCACCTTTCCCGTTCAGCAGCCATAGTGTGTTTCCTAAACGTGTGACTCTGTTCTGTTTTGCAATTCAGTTCAAGTGTAGCGGTTTTTACATTCCCTCTATAAGTGATATCTTATGATAAGTGTCTTTTTCTGTGTGACTTATTTCACTTAGTATCGTCGTACCTAAATCCACTCATCGTGCTGCTACTAGCCTTATGACGTGGATTTCATGGCTGAGTGATATTCCATTGTACATGAGGACCACAACTTCTTTATCCATTTTTCTCTTTCCTAGGATATTTAAGGTGTAATGAAGTGGGGGTTCTTGTCAACAGAGCAGCCCTAAACTTTGGGGTGCCTGTGTCTTGCTGATTTTTAGTTTTCCCAATTTATACGCCCATGAGTGGAAGTGCCCTATGCTCTCCAAGCTGTGTTTTTTAGATGTTTCAGAACACACCGTACACTTCTCCAGAGTGGCTGTTGGCAATTTACATCCCACCCATCAGCGTAGCAAGGCTCCCATTTCTCCATGGCCGGTCCTGCATTTCTGGTTTGGACACTTTTTTCCGCATGGCCCTTTTGCCCGCTGGGAAGCGAGACTTCTTTGGAGCGCTGATTGGCCTTTCCAGGTTGCTTGGTTGGCCAAAAAGGGCGTATGCGTTTTTTCCTGAATATATTCAGGAAAAAACGCATACGCCCTTTTTGGCCAAGGGCATCATTGTCCACCTTTTGCCGCTTTTCATGTGCTTTCAAGGCGATTCGAATCTACCTCCTGAAATCTGTTTCTTGCAATTCTGCCTTGCTTTCAAAGCCTCTTCGTTGCCTTCCCTTAATATATTTGTGGACGAGAGGTATCATTTAAAACTCTGCAGGTTTGTGAATTGCAGTGCCCCTGAGCTCCATTTTTCAACTCGCTTTTTTGGGAGCTGGCTGCAAAAGCGCAGGATTGCTTCAGGCCCTCTTCTGATTCTGGGGGGCAGGCTGAGCTTGTGCTTAATTCTTCTTCCTGATGGGAAAATAGAGTGACCTGTGCCTGTCCCAACCCCTAGAGCTAGTCTCTCATTGGTTCCCCCTCTTCCCGTTCATCCTCAGGACAAATTGCAACCTGTACGGAACAGGAGGTTAAAGGTGCTGATTCTCCAAGGAGGGAGATGGCTAGTAAATCGGCTGGAATGGCGAACCCGAGCAAAGGAGATGAGAAATGAGGTGCGTTTTAGAAACCTTTCCCGATCACACGGTGTACCATCTTCTGGGTTTCTCATGCCTGTTTTCGACGTAGGAAGATGCCCTTGAACCTGGAGATTAGGGACCCATGGGATGGGTACCATGCAGTATTACTTGAAAGGGTCTGCGTTGGCTCACCCAACCTCACCGAACCTCTCAGCCCCAAGAGTGTCCACCCTTATGTCTCAATCAGCTGTGGGTCTAGATATGGTCAATCCAGGTTGCATCACAGCCCCTGAACGAATTTTGTAAGAATTTCTCTCTCTTTCACTGCCTTTGTTTCACGGGTTTTGAAAAGTAATTTATTTTTATAATGGGGTTTAGCTGCTTTTCACGGCTGTGTTTATGCCGCTTTACACCCCCTTGACTCACTTACAGAGAGATATCAATACATAGGTTTGAAGATTCTTACTAGCCAGATATATTCTTGTGCGGTGAATAGGGGGTGTTGAGTCCAGTTCACTGAAAAAGGAATAGGTCTTGTCTCTTACATATTGGGTTTATGGAACGGTATCTGAGCTAATTTGAAACCCTTGTTTTATGCATCACCCCACCTCACCTTTCCCGTTCAGCAGCCATAGTGTGTTTTCTGAACGTGTGACTCTGTTCTGTTTTGTAATTCAGTTCAAGTGTAGCGGTTTTTACATTCCCTCTCTAAGTGATATCTTATGATAAGTGTCTTTTTCTGTGTGACTTATTTCACTTAGAATCGTCGTACCTAAATCCACTCATCGTGCTGCTACTAGCCTTATGACGTGGATTTCATGGCTGAGTGATATTCCTTTGTATATGAGGACCACAACTTCTTTATCCATTTTTCTCTTTCCTAGGATATTTAAGGTGTAATGAAGTGGGGGTTCTTGTCAACAGAGCAGCCCTAAACTCTGGGGTGCCTGTGTCTTGCTGATTTTTAGTTTTCCCAATTTATACGCCCATGAGTGGAAGTGCCCTATGCTCTCCAAGCTGTGATTTTTAGATGTTTCAGAACACACCGTACACTTCTCCAGAGTGGCTGTTGGCAATTTACATCCCACCCATCAGCGTAGCAAGGCTCCCATTTCTCCATGGCCGGTCCTGCATTTCTGGTTTGGACACTTTTTTCCGCATGGCCCTTTTGCCCGCTGGGAAGCGAGACTTCTTTGGAGCGCTGATTGGCCTTTCCAGGTTGCTTGGTTGGCCAAAAAGGGCGTATGCGTTTTTTCCTGAATATATTCAGGAAAAAACGCATACGCCCTTTTTGGCCAAGGGCATCATTGTCCACCTTTTGCCGCTTTTCATGTGCTTTCAAGGCGATTCGAATCTACCTCCTGAAATCTGTTTCCTGCAATTCTGCCTTGCTTTCAAAGCCTCTTCGTTGCCTTCCCTTAATATATTTGTGGACGAGAGGTATCATTTAAAACTCTGCAGGTTTGTGAATTGCAGTGCCCCTGAGCTCCATTTTTCAACTCGCTTTTTTGGGAGCTGGCTGCAAAAGCGCAGGATTGCTTCAGGCCCTCTTCTGATTCTGGGGGGCAGGCTGAGCTTGTGCTTAATTCTTCTTCCTGATGGGAAAATAGAGTGACCTGTGCCTGTCCCAACCCCTAGAGCTAGTCTCTCATTGGTTCCCCCTCTTCCCGTTCATCCTCAGGACAAATTGCAACCTGTACGGAACAGGAGGTTAAAGGTGCTGATTCTCCAAGGAGGGAGATGGCTAGTAAATCGGCTGGAATGGCGAACCCGAGCAAAGGAGATGAGAAATGAGGTGCGTTTTAGAAACCTTTCCCGATCACACGGTGTACCATCTTCTGGGTTTCTCATGCCTGTTTTCGACGTAGGAAGATGCCCTTGAACCTGGAGATTTGGGACCCATGGGATGGGTACCATGCAGTATTACTTGAAAGGGTCTGCGTTGGCTCACCCAACCTCACCGAACCTCTCAGCCCCAAGAGTGTCCACCCTTATGTCTCAATCAGCTGTGGGTCTAGATATGGTCAATCCAGGTTGCATCACAGCCCCTGAACGAATTTTGTAAGAATTTCTCTCTCTTTCACTGCCTTTGTTTCACGGGTTTTGAAAAGTAATTTATTTTTATAATGGGGTTTAGCTGCTTTTCACGGCTGTGTTTATGCCGCTTTACACCCCCTTGACTCACTTACAGAGAGATATCAATACATAGGTTTGAAGATTCTTACTAGCCAGATATATTCTTGTGCGGTGAATAGGGGGTGTTGAGTCCAGTTCACTGAAAAAGGAATAGGTCTTGTCTCTTACATATTGGGTTTATGGAACGGTATCTGAGCTAATTTGAAACCCTTGTTTTATGCATCACCCCACCTCACCTTTCCCGTTCAGCAGCCATAGTGTGTTTTCTGAACGTGTGACTCTGTTCTGTTTTGTAATTCAGTTCAAGTGTAGCGGTTTTTACATTCCCTCTCTAAGTGATATCTTATGATAAGTGTCTTTTTCTGTGTGACTTATTTCACTTAGAATCGTCGTACCTAAATCCACTCATCGTGCTGCTACTAGCCTTATGACGTGGATTTCATGGCTGAGTGATATTCCATTGTACATGAGGACCACAACTTCTTTATCCATTTTTCTCTTTCCTAGGATATTTAAGGTGTAATGAAGTGGGGGTTCTTGTCAACAGAGCAGCCCTAAACTCTGGGGTGCCTGTGTCTTGCTGATTTTTAGTTTTCCCAATTTATACGCCCATGAGTGGAAGTGCCCTATGCTCTCCAAGCTGTGATTTTTAGATGTTTCAGAACACACCGTACACTTCTCCAGAGTGGCTGTTGGCAATTTACATCCCACCTATCAGCGTAGCAAGGCTCCCATTTCTCCATGGCCGGTCCTGCATTTCTGGTTTGGACACTTTTTTCCGCATGGCCCTTTTGCCCGCTGGGAAGCGAGACTTCTTTGGAGCGCTGATTGGCCTTTCCAGGTTGCTTGGTTGGCCAAAAAGGGCGTATGCGTTTTTTCCTGAATATATTCAGGAAAAAACGCATACGCCCTTTTTGGCCAAGGGCATCATTGTCCACCTTTTGCCGCTTTTCATGTGCTTTCAAGGCGATTCGAATCTACCTCCTGAAATCTGTTTCCTGCAATTCTGCCTTGCTTTCAAAGCCTCTTCGTTGCCTTCCCTTAATATATTTGTGGACGAGAGGTATCATTTAAAACTCTGCAGGTTTGTGAATTGCAGTGCCCCTGAGCTCCATTTTTCAACTCGCTTTTTTGGGAGCTGGCCGCAAAAGCGCAGGATTGCTTCAGGCACTCTTCTGATTCTGGGGGGCAGGCTGAGCTTGTGCTTAATTCTTCTTCCTGATGGCAAAATAGAGTGACCTGTGCCTGTCCCAACCCCTAGAGCTAGTCTCTCATTGGTTCCCCCTCTTCCCGTTCATCCTCAGGACAAATTGCAACCTGTACGGAACAGGAGGTTAAAGGTGCTGATTCTCCAAGGAGGGAGATGGCTAGTAAATCGGCTGGAATGGCGAACCCGAGCAAAGGAGATGAGAAATGAGGTGCGTTTTAGAAACCTTTCCCGATCACACGGTGTACCATCTTCTGGGTTTCTCATGCCTGTTTTCGACGTAGGAAGATGCCCTTGAACCTGGAGATTTGGGACCCATGGGATGGGTACCATGCAGTATTACTTGAAAGGGTCTGCGTTGGCTCACCCAACCTCACCGAACCTCTCAGCCCCAACAGTGTCCACCCTTATGTCTCAATCAGCTGTGGGTCTAGATATGGTCAATCCAGGTTGCATCATAGCCCCTGAACGAATTTTGTAAGAATTTCTCTCTCTTTCACTGCCTTTGTTTCACGGGTTTTGAAAAGTAATTTATTTTTATAATGGGGTTTAGCTGCTTTTCACGGCTGTGTTTATGCCGCTTTACACCCCCTTGACTCACTTACAGAGAGATATCAATACATAGGTTTGAAGATTCTTACTAGTCAGATATATTCTTGTGCGGTGAATAGGGGGTGTTGAGTCCAGTTCACTGAAAAAGGAATAGGTCTTGTCTCTTACATATTGGGTTTATGGAACGGTATCTGAGCTAATTTGAAACCCTTGTTTTATGCATCACCCCACCTCACCTTTCCCGTTCAGCAGCCATAGTGTGTTTTCTGAACGTGTGACTCTGTTCTGTTTTGTAATTCAGTTCAAGTGTAGCGGTTTTTACATTCCCTCTGTAAGTGATATCTTATGATAAGTGTCTTTTTCTGTGTGACTTATTTCACTTAGAATCGTCGTACCTAAATCCACTCATAGTGCTGGTACTAGCCTTATGAAGTGGATTTCCTGGCTGAGTGATATTCCATTGTACATGAGGACCACAACTTCTTTATCCATTTTTCTCTTTCCTAGGATATTTAAGGTGTAATGAAGTGGGGGTTCTTGTCAACAGAGCAGCCCTAAACTTTGGGGTGCCTGTGTCTTGCTGATTTTTAGTTTTCCCAATTTATGCGCCCTTGAGTGGAAGTGCCCTATGCTCTCCAAGCTGTGTTTTTTAGATGTTTCAGAACACACCGTACACTTCTCCAGAGTGGCTGTTGGCAATTTACATCCCACCCATCAGCGTAGCAAGGCTCCCATTTCTCCATGGCCGGTCCTGCATTTCTGGTTTGGACACTTTTTTCCGCATGGCCCTTTTGCCCGCTGGGAAGCGAGACTTCTTTGGAGCGCTGATTGGCCTTTCCAGGTTGCTTGGTTGGCCAAAAAGGGCGTATGCGTTTTTTCCTGAATATATTCAGGAAAAAACGCATACGCCCTTTTTGGCCAAGGGCATCATTGTCCACGTTTTGCCGCTTTTCATGTGCTTTCAAGGCGATTCGAATCTACCTCCTGAAATCTGTTTCCTGCAATTCTGCCTTGCTTTCAAAGCCTCTTCGTTGCCTTCCCTTAATATATTTGTGGACGAGAGGTATCATTTAAAACTCTGCAGGTTTGTGAATTGCAGTGCCCCTGAGCTCCATTTTTCAACTCGCTTTTTTGGGAGCTGGCCGCAAAAGCGCAGGATTGCTTCAGGCCCTCTTCTGGTTCTGGGGGGCAGGCTGAGCTTGTGCTTAATTCTTCTTCCTGATGGGAAAATAGAGTGACCTGTGCCTGTCCCAACCCCTAGAGCTAGTCTCTCATTGGTTCCCCCTCTTCCCGTTCATCCTCAGGACAAATTGCAACCTGTACGGAACAGGAGGTTAAAGGTGCTGATTCTCCAAGGAGGGAGATGGCTAGTAAATCGGCTGGAATGGCGAACCCGAGCAAAGGAGATGAGAAATGAGGTGAGTTTTAGAAACCTTTCCCGATCACACGGTGTACCATCTTCTGGGTTTCTCATGCCTGTTTTCGACGTAGGAAGATGCCCTTGAACCTGGAGATTTGGGACCCATGGGATGGGTACCATGCAGTATTACTTGAAAGGGTCTGCGTTGGCTCACCCAACCTCACCGAACCTCTCAGCCCCAAGAGTGTCCACCCTTATGTCTCAATCAGCTGTGGGTCTAGATATGGTCAATCCAGGTTGCATCACAGCCCCTGAACGAATTTTGTAAGAATTGCTCTCTCTTTCACTGCCTTTGTTTCACGGGTTTTGAAAAGTAATTTATTTTTATAATGGGGTTTAGCTGCTTTTCACGGCTGTGTTTATGCCGCTTTACACCCCCTTGACTCACTTACAGAGAGATATCAATACATAGGTTTGAAGATTCTTACTAGTCAGATATATTCTTGTGCGGTGAATAGGGGGTGTTGAGTCCAGTTCACTGAAAAAGGAATAGGTCTTGTCTCTTACATATTGGGTTTATGGAACGGTATCTGAGCTAATTTGAAACCCTTGTTTTATGCATCACCCCACCTCACCTTTCCCGTTCAGCAGCCATAGTGTGTTTTCTGAACGTGTGACTCTGTTCTGTTTTGTAATTCAGTTCAAGTGTAGCGGTTTTTACATTCCCTCTCTAAGTGATATCTTATGATAAGTGTCTTTTTCTGTGTGACTTATTTCACTTAGAATCGTCGTACCTAAATCCACTCATCGTGCTGCTACTAGCCTTATGACGTTGATTTCATGGCTGAGTGATATTCCATTGTACATGAGGACCACAACTTCTTTATCCATTTTTCTCTTTCCTAGGATATTTAAGGTGTAATGAAGTGGGGGTTCTTGTCAACAGAGCAGCCCTAAACTTTGGGGTGCCTGTGTCTTGCTGATTTTTAGTTTTCCCAATTTATACGCCCATGAGTGGAAGTGCCCTATGCTCTCCAAGCTGTGATTTTTAGATGTTTCAGAACACACCGTACACTTCTCCAGAGTGGCTGTTGGCATTTTACATCCCACCCATCAGCGTAGCAAGGCTCCCATTTCTCCATGGCCGGTCCTGCATTTCTGGTTTGGACACTTTTTTCCGCATGGCCCTTTTGCCCGCTGGGAAGCGAGACTTCTTTGGAGCGCTGATTGGCCTTTCCAGGTTGCTTGGTTGGCCAAAAAGGGCGTATGCGTTTTTTCCTGAATATATTCAGGAAAAAACGCATACGGCCTTTTGGGCCAAGGGCATCATTGTCCACGTTTTGCCGCTTTTCATGTGCTTTCAAGGCGATTCGAATCTACCTCCTGAAATCTGTTTCCTGCAATTCTGCCTTGCTTTCAAAGCCTCTTCGTTGCCTTCCCTTAATATATTTGTGGACGAGAGGTATCATTTAAAACTCTGCAGGTTTGTGAATTGCAGTGCCCCTGAGCTCCATTTTTCAACTCGCTTTTTTGGGAGCTGGCCGCAAAAGCGCAGGATTGCTTCAGGCCCTCTTCTGGTTCTGGGGGGCAGGCTGAGCTTGTGCTTAATTCTTCTTCCTGATGGGAAAATAGAGTGACCTGTGCCTGTCCCAACCCCTAGAGCTAGTCTCTCATTGGTTCCCCCTCTTCCCGTTCATCCTCAGGACAAATTGCAACCTGTATGGAACAGGAGGTTAAAGGTGCTGATTCTCCAAGGAGGGAGATGGCTAGTAAATCGGCTGGAATGGCGAACCCGAGCAAAGGAGATGAGAAATGAGGTGAGTTTTAGAAACCTTTCCCGATTACACGGTGTACCATCTTCTGGGTTTCTCATGCCTGTTTTCGACGTAGGAAGATGCCCTTGAACCTGGAGATTTGGGACCCATGGGATGGGTACCATGCAGTATTACTTGAAAGGGTCTGCGTTGGCTCACCCAACCTCACCGAACCTCTCAGCCCCAAGAGTGTCCACCCTTATGTCTCAGTCAGCTGTGGGTCTAGATATGGTCAATCCAGGTTGCATCACAGCCCCTGAACGAATTTTGTAAGAATTGCTCTCTCTTTCACTGCCTTTGTTTCACGGGTTTTGAAAAGTAATTTATTTTTATAATGGGGTTTAGCTGCTTTTCACGGCTGTGTTTATGCCGCTTTACACCCCCTTGACTCACTTACAGAGAGATATCAATACATAGGTTTGAAGATTCTTACTAGTCAGATATATTCTTGTGCGGTGAATAGGGGGTGTTGAGTCCAGTTCACTGAAAAAGGAATAGGTCTTGTCTCTTACATATTGGGTTTATGGAACGGTATCTGAGCTAATTTGAAACCCTTGTTTTATGCATCACCCCACCTCACCTTTCCCGTTCAGCAGCCATAGTGTGTTTTCTGAACGTGTGACTCTGTTCTGTTTTGTAATTCAGTTCAAGTGTAGCGGTTTTTACATTCCCTCTCTAAGTGATATCTTATGATAAGTGTCTTTTTCTGTGTGACTTATTTCACTTAGAATCGTCGTACCTAAATCCACTCATCGTGCTGCTACTAGCCTTATGACGTGGATTTCATGGCTGAGTGATATTCCCTTGTACATGAGGACCACAACTTCTTTATCCATTTTTCTCTTTCCTAGGTTATTTAAGGTGTAATGAAGTGGGGGTTCTTGTCAACAGAGCAGCCCTAAACTTTGGGGTGCCTGTGTCTTGCTGATTTTTAGTTTTCCCAATTTATACGCCCATGAGTGGAAGTGCCCTATGCTCTCCAAGCTGTGTTTTTTAGATGTTTCAGAACACACCGTACACTTCTCCAGAGTGGCTGTTGGCAATTTACATCCCACCCATCAGCGTAGCAAGGCTCCCATTTCTCCATGGCCGGTCCTGCATTTCTGGTTTGGACACTTTTTTCCGCATGGCCCTTTTGCCCGCTGGGAAGCGAGACTTCTTTGGAGCGCTGATTGGCCTTTCCAGGTTGCTTGGTTGGCCAAAAAGGGCATATGCGTTTTTTCCTGAATATATTCAGGAAAAAACGCATACGCCCTTTTTGGCCAAGGGCATCATTGTCCACGTTTTGCCGCTTTTCATGTGCTTTCAAGGCGATTCGAATCTACCTCCTGAAATCTGTTTTCTGCAATTCTGCCTTGCTTTCAAAGCCTCTTCGTTGCCTTCCCTTAATATATTTGTGGACGAGAGGTATCATTTAAAACTCTGCAGGTTTGTGAATTGCAGTGCCCCTGAGCTCCATTTTTCAACTCGCTTTTTTGGGAGCTGGCCGCAAAAGCGCAGGATTGCTTCAGGCCCTCTTCTGGTTCTGGGGGGCAGGCTGAGCTTGTGCTTAATTCTTCTTCCTGATGGGAAAATAGAGTGACCTGTGCCTGTCCCAACACCTAGAGCTAGTCTCTCATTGGTTCCCCCTCTTCCCGTTCATCCTCAGGACAAATTGCCACCTGTACGGAACAGGAGGTTAAAGGTGCTGATTCTCCAAGGAGGGAGATGGCTAGTAAATCGGCTGGAATGGCGAACCCGAGCAAAGGAGATGAGAAATGAGGTGCGTTTTAGAAACCTTTCCCGATCACACGGTGTACCATCTTCTGGGTTTCTCATGCCTGTTTTCGACGTAGGAAGATGCCCTTGAACCTGGAGATTTGGGACCCATGGGATGGGTACCATGCAGTATTACTTGAAAGGGTCTGCGTTGGCTCACCCAACCTCACCGAACCTCTCAGCCCCAAGAGTGTCCACCCTTATGTCTCAATCAGCTGTGGGTCTAGAAATGGTCAATCCAGGTTGCATCACAGCCCCTGAACGAATTTTGTAAGAATTTCTCTCTCTTTCACTGCCTTTGTTTCACTGGTTTTGAAAAGTAATTTATTTTTATAATGGGGTTTAGCTGCTTTTCACGGCTGTGTTTATGCCGCTTTACACCCCCTTGACTCACTTACAGAGAGATATCAATACATAGGTTTGAAGATTCTTACTAGTCAGATATATTCTTGTGCGGTGAATAGGGGGTGTTGAGTCCAGTTCACTGAAAAAGGAATAGGTCTTGTCTCTTACATATTGGGTTTATGGAACGGTATCTGAGCTAATTTGAAACCCTTGTTTTATGCATCACCCCACCTCACCTTTCCCGTTCAGCAGCCATAGTGTGTTTTCTGAACGTGTGACTCTGTTCTGTTTTGTAATTCAGTTCAAGTGTAGCGGTTTTTACATTCCCTCTCTAAGTGATATCTTATGATAAGTGTCTTTTTCTGTGTGACTTATTTCACTTAGAATCGTCGTACCTAAATCCACTCATCGTGCTGCTACTAGCCTTATGACGTGGATTTCATGGCTGAGTGATATTCCATTGTACATGAGGACCACAACTTCTTTATCCATTTTTCTCTTTCCTAGGATATTTAAGGTGTAATGAAGTGGGGGTTCTTGTCAACAGAGCAGCCCTAAACTTTGGGGTGCCTGTGTCTTGCTGATTTTTAGTTTTCCCAATTTATACGCCCATGAGTGGAAGTGCCCTATGCTCTCCAAGCTGTGTTTTTTAGATGTTTCAGAACACACCGTACACTTCTCCAGAGTGGCTGTTGGCAATTTACATCCCGCCCATCAGCGTAGCAAGGCTCCCATTTCTCCATGGCCGGTCCTGCATTTCTGGTTTGGACACTTTTTTCCGCATGGCCCTTTTGCCCGCTGGGAAGCGAGACTTCTTTGGAGCGCTGATTGGCCTTTCCAGGTTGCTTGGTTGGCCAAAAAGGGCGTATGCGTTTTTTCCTGAATATATTCAGGAAAAAACGCATACGCCCTTTTTGGCCAAGGGCATCATTGTCCACGTTTTGCCGCTTTTCATGTGCTTTCAAGGCGATTCGAATCTACCTCCTGAAATCTGTTTCCTGCAATTCTGCCTTGCTTTCAAAGCCTCTTCGTTGCCTTCCCTTAATATATTTGTGGACGAGAGGTATCATTTAAAACTCTGCAGGTTTGTGAATTGCAGTGCCCCTGAGCTCCATTTTTCAACTCGCTTTTTTGGGAGCTGGCCGCAAAAGCGCAGGATTGCTTCAGGCCCTCTTCTCGTTCTGGGGGGCAGGCTGAGCTTGTGCTTAATTCTTCTTCCTGATGGGAAAATAGAGTGACCTGTGCCTGTCCCAACACCTAGAGCTAGTCTCTCATTGGTTCCCCCTCTTCCCGTTCATCCTCAGGACAAATTGCAACCTGTACGGAACAGGAGGTTAAAGGTGCTGATTCTCCAAGGAGGGAGATGGCTAGTAAATCTGCTGGAATGGCGAACCCGAGCAAAGGAGATGAGAAATGAGGTGCGTTTTAGAAACGTTTCCCGATCACACGGTGTACCATCTTCTGGGTTTCTCATGCCTGTTTTCGACGTAGGAAGATGCCCTTGAACCTGGAGATTTGGGACCCATGGGATGGGTACCATGCAGTATTACTTGAAAGGGTCTGCGTTGGCTCACCCAACCTCACCGAACCTCTCAGCCCCAAGAGTGTCCACCCTTATGTCTCAATCAGCTGTGGGTCTAGATATGGTCAATCCAGGTTGCATCACAGCCCCTGAACGAATTTTGTAAGAATTTCTCTCTCTTTCACTGCCTTTGTTTCGCGGGTTTTGAAAAGTAATTTATTTTTATAATGGGGTTTAGCTGCTTTTCACGGCTGTGTTTATGCCGCTTTACACCCCCTTGACTCACTTACAGAGAGATATCAATACATAGGTTTGAACATTCTTACTCGTCAGATATATTCTTGTGCGGTGAATAGGGGGTGTTGAGTCCAGTTCACTGAAAAAGGAATAGGTCTTGTCTCTTACATATTGGGTTTATGGAACGGTATCTGAGCTAATTTGAAACCCTTGTTTTATGCATCACCCCACCTCACCTTTCCCGTTCAGCAGCCATAGTGTGTTTTCTGAACGTGTGACTCTGTTCTGTTTTGTAATTCAGTTCAAGTGTAGCGGTTTTTACATTCCCTGTCTAAGTGATATCTTATGATAAGTGTCTTTTTCTGTGTGACTTATTTCACTTAGAATCGTCGTACCTAAATCCACTCATCGTGCTGCTACTAGCCTTATGACGTGGATTTCATGGCTGAGTGATATTCCATTGTACATGAGGACCACAACTTCTTTATCCATTTTTCTCTTTCCTAGGATATTTAAGGTGTAATGAAGTGGGGGTTCTTGTCAACAGAGCAGCCCTAAACTTTGGGGTGCCTGTGTCTTGCTGATTTTTAGTTTTCCCAATTTATACGCCCATGAGTGGAAGTGCCCTATGCTCTCCAAGCTGTGATTTTTAGATGTTTCAGAACACACCGTACACTTCTCCAGAGTGGCTGTTGGCAATTTACATCCCACCCATCAGCGTAGCAAGGCTCCCATTTCTCCATGGCCGGTCCTGCATTTCTGGTTTGGACACTTTTTTCCGCATGGCCCTTTTGCCCGCTGGGAAGCGAGACTTCTTTGGAGCGCTGATTGGCTTTTCCAGGTTGCTTGGTTGGCCAAAAAGGGCGTATGCGTTTTTTCCTGAATATATTCAGGAAAAAACGCATACGCCCTTTTTGGCCAAGGGCATCATTGTCCACGTTTTGCCGCTTTTCATGTGCTTTCAAGGCGATTCGAATCTACCTCCTGAAATCTGTTTCCTGCAATTCTGCCTTGCTTTCAAAGCCTCTTCGTTGCCTTCCCTTAATATATTTGTGGACGAGAGGTATCATTTAAAACTCTGCAGGTTTGTGAATTGCAGTGCCCCTGAGCTCCATTTTTCAACTCGCTTTTTTGGGAGCTGGCCGCAAAAGCGCAGGATTGCTTCAGGCCCTCTTCTGGTTCTGGGGGGCAGGCTGAGCTTGTGCTTAATTCTTCTTCCTGATGGGAAAATAGAGTGACCTGTGCCTGTCCCAACACCTAGAGCTAGTCTCTCATTGGTTCCCCCTCTTCCCGTTCATCCTCAGGACAAATTGCAACCTGTACGGAACAGGAGGTTAAAGGTGCTGATTCTCCAAGGAGGGAGATGGCTAGTAAATCGGCTGGAATGGCGAACCCGAGCAAAGGAGATGAGAAATGAGGTGCGTTTTAGAAACCTTTCCCGATCACACGGTGTACCATCTTCTGGGTTTCTCATGCCTGTTTTCGACGTAGGAAGATGCCCTTGAACCTGGAGATTTGGGACCCATGGGATGGGTACCATGCAGTATTACTTGAAAGGGTCTGCGTTGGCTCACCCAACCTCACCGAACCTCTCAGCCCCAAGAGTGTCCACCCTTATGTCTCAATCAGCTGTGGGTCTAGATATGGTCAATCCAGGTTGCATCACAGCCCCTGAACGAATTTTGTAAGAATTTCTCTCTCTTTCACTGCCTTTGTTTCGCGGGTTTTGAAAAGTAATTTATTTTTATAATGGGGTTTAGCTGCTTTTCACGGCTGTGTTTATGCCGCTTTACACCCCCTTGACTCACTTACAGAGAGATATCAATACATAGGTTTGAAGATTCTTACTCGTCAGATATATTCTTGTGCGGTGAATAGGGGGTGTTGAGTCCAGTTCACTGAAAAAGGAATAGGTCTTGTCTCTTACATATTGGGTTTATGGAACGGTATCTGAGCTAATTTGAAACCCTTGTTTTATGCATCACCCCACCTCACCTTTCCCGTTCAGCAGCCATAGTGTGTTTTCTGAACGTGTGACTCTGTTCTGTTTTGTAATTCAGTTCAAGTGTAGCGGTTTTTACATTCCCTCTCTAAGTGATATCTTATGATAAGTGTCTTTTTCTGTGTGACTTATTTCACTTAGAATCGTCGTACCTAAATCCACTCATCGTGCTTCTACTAGCCTTATGACGTGGATTTCATGGCTGAGTGATATTCCATTGTACATGAGGACCACAACTTCTTTATCCATTTTTCTCTTTCCTAGGATATTTAAGGTGTAATGAAGTGGGGGTTCTTCTCAACAGAGCAGCCCTAAACTTTGGGGTGCCTGTGTCTTGCTGATTTTTAGTTTTCCCAATTTATACGCCCATGAGTGGAAGTGCCCTATGCTCTCCAAGCTGTGTTTTTTAGATGTTTCAGAACACACCGTACACTTCTCCAGAGTGGCTGTTGGCAATTTACATCCCACCCATCAGCGTAGCAAGGCTCCCATTTCTCCATGGCCGGTCCTGCATTTCTGGTTTGGACACTTTTTTCCGCATGGCCCTTTTGCCCGCTGGGAAGCGAGACTTCTTTGGAGCGCTGATTGGCCTTTCCAGGTTGCTTGGTTGGCCAAAAAGGGCGTATGCGTTTTTTCCTGAATATATTCAGGAAAAAACGCATACGCCCTTTTTGGCCAAGGGCATCATTGTCCACGTTTTGCCGCTTTTCATGTGCTTTCAAGGCGATTCGAATCTACCTCCTGAAATCTGTTTCCTGCAATTCTGCCTTGCTTTCAAAGCCTCTTCGTTGCCTTCCCTTAATATATTTGTGGACGAGAGGTATCATTTAAAACTCTGCAGGTTTGTGAATTGCAGTGCCCCTGAGCTCCATTTTTCAACTCGCTTTTTTGGGAGCTGGCCGCAAAAGCGCAGGATTGCTTCAGGCCCTCTTCTGATTCTGGGGGGCAGGCTGAGCTTGTGCTTAATTCTTCTTCCTGATGGGAAAATAGAGTGACATGTGCCTGTCCCAACACCTAGAGCTAGTCTCTCATTGGTTGCCCCTCTTCCCGTTCATCCTCAGGACAAATTGCAACCTGTACGGAACAGGAGGTTAAAGGTGCTGATTCTCCAAGGAGGGAGATGGCTAGTAAATCGGCTGGAATGGCGAACCCGAGCAAAGGAGATGAGAAATGAGGTGCGTTTTAGAAACCTTTCCGGATCACACGGTGTACCATCTTCTGGGTTTCTCATGCCTGTTTTCGACGTAGGAAGATGCCCTTGAACCTGGAGATTTGGGACCCATGGGATGGGTACCATGCAGTATTACTTGAAAGGGTCTGCGTTGGCTCACCCAACCTCACCGAACCTCTCAGCCCCAAGAGTGTCCACCCTTATGTCTCAATCAGCTGTGGGTCTAGATATGGTCAATCCAGGTTGCATCACAGCCCCTGAACGAATTTTGTAAGAATTTCTCTCTCTTTCACTGCCTTTGTTTCACGGGTTTTGAAAAGTAATTTATTTTTATAATGGGGTTTAGCTGCTTTTCACGGCTGTGTTTATGCCGCTTTACACCCCCTTGACTCACTTACAGAGAGATATCAATACATAGGTTTGAAGATTCTTACTAGTCAGATATATTCTTCTGCGGTGAATAGGGGGTGTTGAGTCTAGTTCACTGAAAAAGGAATAGGTCTTGTCTCTTACATATTGGGTTTATGGAATGGTATCTGAGCTAATTTGAAACCCTTGTTTTATGCATCACCCCACCTCACCTTTCCCGTTCAGCAGCCATAGTGTGTTTTCTGAACGTGTGACTCTGTTCTGTTTTGTAATTCAGTTCAAGTGTAGCGGTTTTTACATTCCCTCTCTAAGTGATATCTTATGATAAGTGTCTTTTTCTGTGTGACTTATTTCACTTAGAATCGTCGTACCTAAATCCACTCATCGTGCTGCTACTAGCCTTATGACGTGGATTTCATGGCTGAGTGATATTCCATTGTACATGAGGACCACAACTTCTTTATCCATTTTTCTCTTGCCTAGGATATTTAAGGTGTAATGAAGTGGGGGTTCTTGTCAACAGAGCAGCCCTAAACTTTGGGGTGCCTGTGTCTTGCTGATTTTTAGTTTTCCCAATTTATACGCCCATGAGTGGAAGTGCCCTATGCTCTCCAAGCTGTGTTTTTTAGATGTTTCAGAACACACCGTACACTTCTCCAGAGTGGCTGTTGGCAATTTACATCCCACCCATCAGCGTAGCAAGGCTCCCATTTCTCCATGGCCGGTCCTGCATTTCTGGTTTGGACACTTTTTTCCGCATGGCCCTTTTGCCCGCTGGGAAGCGAGACTTCTTTGGAGCTCTGATTGGCCTTTCCAGGTTGCTTCGTTGGCCAAAAAGGGCGTATGCGTTTTTTCCTGAATATATTCAGGAAAAAACGCATACGCCCTTTTTGGCCAAGGGCATCATTGTCCAGGTTTTGCCGCTTTTCATGTGCTTTCAAGGCAATTCGAATCTACCTCCTGAAATCTGTTTCCTGCAATTCTGCCTTGCTTTCAAAGCCTCTTCGTTGCCTTCCCTTAATATATTTGTGGACGAGAGGTATCATTTAAAACTCTGCAGGTTTGTGAATTGCAGTGCCCCTGAGCTCCATTTTTCAACTCGCTTTTTTGGGAGCTGGCCGCAAAAGCGCAGGATTGCTTCAGGCCCTCTTCTGGTTCTGGGGGGCAGGCTGAGCTTGTGCTTAATTCTTCTTCCTGATGGGAAAATAGAGTGACCTGTGCCTGTCCCAACCCCTAGAGCTAGTCTCTCATTGGTTCCCCGTCTTCCCGTTCATCCTCAGGACAAATTGCAACCTGTACGGAACAGGAGGTCAAAGGTGCTGTTTCTCCAAGGAGGGAGATGGCTAGTAAATCGGCTGGAATGGCGAACCCGAGCAAAGGAGATGAGAAATGAGGTGCGTTTTAGAAACCTTTCCGGATCACACGGTGTACCATCTTCTGGGTTTCTCATGCCTGTTTTCGACGTAGGAAGATGCCCTTGAACCTGGAGATTTGGGACCCATGGGATGGGTACCATGCAGTATTACTTGAAAGGGTCTGCGTTGGCTCACCCAACCTCACCGAACCTCTCAGCCCCAAGAGTGTCCACCCTTATGTCTCAATCAGCTGTGGGTCTAGATATGGTCAATCCAGGTTGCATCACAGCCCCTGAACGAATTTTGTAAGAATTTCTCTCTCTTTCACTGCCTTTGTTTCACGGGTTTTGAAAAGTAATTTATTTTGATAATGGGGTTTAGCTGCTTTTCACGGCTGTGTTTATGCCGCTTTACACCCCCTTGACTCACTTACAGAGAGATATCAATACATAGGTTTGAAGATTCTTACTAGTCAGATATATTCTTGTGCGGTGAATAGGGGGTGTTGAGTCCAGTTCACTGAAAAAGGAATAGGTCTTGTCTCTTACATATTGGGTTTATGGAACGGTATCTGAGCTAATTTGAAACCCTTGTTTTATGCATCACCCCACCTCACCTTTCCCGTTCAGCAGCCATAGTGTGTTTTCTGAACGTGTGACTCTGTTCTGTTTTGTAATTCAGTTCAAGTGTAGCGGTTTTTACATTCCCTCTCTAAGTGATATCTTATGATAAGTGTCTTTTTCTGTGTGACTTATTTCACTTAGAATCGTCGTACCTAAATCCACTCATCGTGCTGCTACTAGCCTTATGACGTGGATTTCATGGCTGAGTGATATTCCATTGTACATGAGGACCACAACTTCTTTATCCATTTTTCTCTTTCCTAGGATATTTAAGGTGTAATGAAGTGGGGGTTCTTGTCAACAGAGCAGCCCTAAACTTTGGGGTGCCTGTGTCTTGCTGATTTTTAGTTTTCCCAATTTATACGCCCATGTGTGGAAGTGCCCTATGCTCTCCAAGCTGTGTTTTTTAGATGTTTCAGAACACACCGTACACTTCTCCAGAGTGGCTGTTGGCAATTTACATCCCACCCATCAGCGTAGCAAGGCTCCCGTTTCTCCATGGCCGGTCCTGCATTTCTGGTTTGGACACTTTTTTCCGCATGGCCCTTTTGCCCGCTGGGAAGCGAGACTTCTTTGGAGCGCTGATTGGCCTTTCCAGGTTGCTTGGTTGGCCAAAAAGGGCGTAAGCGTTTTTTCCTGAATATATTCAGAAAAAACGCATACGCCCTTTTTGGCCAAGGGCATCATTGTCCACGTTTTGCCGCTTTTCAGGTGCTTTCAAGGCGATTCAAATCTACCTCCTGAAATCTGTTTCCTGCAATTCTGCCTTGTTTTCAAAGCCTCTTCGTTGCCTTCCCTTAATATATTTGTGGACGAGAGTTATCATTTAAAACTCTGCAGGTTTGTGAATTGCAGTGCCCCTGAGCTCCATTTTTCAACTCGCTTTTTTGGGAGCTGGCCGCAAAAGCGCAGGATTGCTTCAGGCCCTCTTCTGATTCTGGGGGGCAGGCTGAGCTTGTGCTTAATTCTTCTTCCTGATGGGAAAATAGAGTGACCTGTGCCTGTCCCAACACCTAGAGCTAGTCTCTCATTGGTTCCCCCTCTTCCCGTTCATCCTCAGGACAAATTGCAACCTGTACGGAACAGGAGGTTAAAGGTGCTGATTCTCCAAGGAGGGAGATGGCTAGTAAATCGGCTGGAATGGCGAACCCGAGCAAAGGAGATGAGAAATGAGGTGCGTTTTAGAAACCTTTCCGGATCACACGGTGTACCATCTTCTGGGTTTCTCATGCCTGTTTTCGACGTAGGAAGATGCCCCTGAACCTGGAGATTTGGGACCCATGGCATGGGAACCATGCAGTATTACTTGAAAGGGTCTGCGTTGGCTCACCCAACCTCACCGAACCTCTCAGCCCCAAGAGTGTCCACCCTTATGTCTCAATCAGCTGTGGGTCTAGATATGGTCAATCCAGGTTGCATCACAGCCCCTGAACGAATTTTGTAAGAATTTCTCTCTCTTTCACTGCCTTTGTTTCACGGGTTTTGAAAAGTAATTTATTTTTATAATGGGGTTTAGCTGCTTTTCACGGCTGTGTTTATGCCGCTTTACACCCCCTTGACTCACTTACAGAGAGATATCAATACATAGGTTTGAAGATTCTTACTCGTCAGATATAATCTTGTGCGGTGAATAGGGGGTGTTGAGTCCAGTTCACTGAAAAAGGAATAGGTCTTGTCTCTTACATATTGGGTTTATGGAACGGTATCTGAGCTAATTTGAAACCCTTGTTTTATGCATCACCCCATCTCACCTTTCCCGTTCAGCAGCCATAGTGTGTTTTCTGAACGTGTGACTCTGTTCTGTTTTGTAATTCAGTTCAAGTGTAGCGGGTTTACATTCCCTCTCTAAGTGATATCTTATGATAAGTGTCTTTTTCTGTGTGACTTATTTCACTTAGAATCGTCGTACCTAAATCCACTCATCGTGCTGCTACTAGCCTTATGACGTGGATTTCATGGCTGAGTGATATTCCATTGTACATGAGGACCACAACTTCTTTATCCATTTTTCTCTTTCCTAGGATATTTAAGGTGTAATGAAGTGGGGGTTCTTGTCAACAGAGCAGCCCTAAACTTTGGGGTGCCTGTGTCTTGCTGATTTTTAGTTTTCCCAATTTATACGCCCATGAGTGGAAGTGCCCTATGCTCTCCAAGCTGTGTTTTTTAGATGTTTCAGAACACACCGTACACTTCTCCAGAGTGGCTGTTGGCAATTTACATCCCACCCATCAGCGTAGCAAGGCTCCCGTTTCTCCATGGCCGGTCCTGCATTTCTGGTTTGGACACTTTTTTCCGCATGGCCCTTTTGCCCGCTGGGAAGCGAGACTTCTTTGGAGCGCTGATTGGCCTTTCCAGGTTGCTTGGTTGGCCAAAAAGGGCGTAAGCGTTTTTTCCTGAATATATTCAGGAAAAAACGCATACGCCCTTTTTGGCCAAGGGCATCATTGTCCACGTTTTGCCGCTTTTCATGTGCTTTCAAGGCAATTCGAATCTACCTCCTGAAATCTGTTTCCTGCAATTCTGCCTTGCTTTCAAAGCCTCTTCGTTGCCTTCCCTTAATATATTTGTGGACGAGAGGTATCATTTAAAACTCTGCAGGTTTGTGAATTGCAGTGCCCCTGAGCTCCATTTTTCAACTCGCTTTTTTGGGAGCTGGCCGCAAAAGCGCAGGATTGCTTCAGGCCCTCTTCTGGTTCTGGGGGGCAGGCTGAGCTTGTGCTTAATTCTTCTTCCTGATGGGAAAATAGAGTGACCTGTGCCTGTCCCAACCCCTAGAGCTAGTCTCTCATTGGTTCCCCGTCTTCCCGTTCATCCTCAGGACAAATTGCAACCTGTACGGAACAGGAGGTCAAAGGTGCTGTTTCTCCAAGGAGGGAGATGGCTAGTAAATCGGCTGGAATGGCGAACCCGAGCAAAGGAGATGAGAAATGAGGTGCGTTTTAGAAACCTTTCCCGATCACACGGTGTACCATCTTCTGGGTTTCTCATGCCTGTTTTCGACGTAGGAAGATGCCCTTGAACCTGGAGATTTGGGACCCATGGGATGGGTACCATGCAGTATTACTTGAAAGGGTCTGCGTTGGCTCACCCAACCTCACCGAACCTCTCAGCCCCAAGAGTGTCCACCCTTATGTCTCAATCAGCTGTGGGTCTAGATATGGTCAATCCAGGTTGCATCACAGCCCCTGAACGAATTTTGTAAGAATTTCTCTCTCTTTCACTGCCTTTGTTTCACGGGTTTTGAAAAGTAATTTATTTTTATAATGGGGTTTAGCTGCTTTTCACGGCTGTGTTTATGCCGCTTTACACCCCCTTGACTCACTTACAGAGAGATATCAATACATAGGTTTGAAGATTCTTACTAGTCAGATATATTCTTGTGCGGTGAATAGGGGGTGTTGAGTCCAGTTCACTGAAAAAGGAATAGGTCTTGTCTCTTACATATTGGGTTTATGGAACGGTATCTGAGCTAATTTGAAACCCTTGTTTTATGCATCACCCCACCTCACCTTTCCCGTTCAGCAGCCATAGTGTGTTTTCTGAACGTGTGACTCTGTTCTGTTTTGTAATTCAGTTCAAGTGTAGCGGTTTTTACATTCCCTCTCTAAGTGATATCTTATGATAAGTGTCTTTTTCTGTGTGACTTATTTCACTTAGAATCGTCGTACCTAAATCCACTCATCGTGCTGCTACTAGCCTTATGACGTGGATTTCATGGCTGAGTGATATTCCATTGTACATGAGGACCACAACTTCTTTATCCATTTTTCTCTTTCCTAGGATATTTAAGGTGTAATGAAGTGGGGGTTCTTGTCAACAGAGCAGCCCTAAACTTTGGGGTGCCTGTGTCTTGCTGATTTTTAGTTTTCCCAATTTATACGCCCATGTGTGGACGTGCCCTATGCTCTCCAAGCTGTGTTTTTTAGATGTTTCAGAACACACCGTACACTTCTCCAGAGTGGCTGTTGGCAATTTACATCCCACCCATCAGCGTAGCAAGGCTCCCGTTTCTCCATGGCCGGTCCTGCATTTCTGGTTTGGACACTTTTTTCCGCATGGCCCTTTTGCCCGCTGGGAAGCGAGACTTCTTTGGAGCGCTGATTGGCCTTTCCAGGTTGCTTGGTTGGCCAAAAAGGGCGTAAGCGTTTTTTCCTGAATATATTCAGAAAAAACGCATACGCCCTTTTTGGCCAAGGGCATCATTGTCCACGTTTTGCCGCTTTTCAGGTGCTTTCAAGGCGATTCAAATCTACCTCCTGAAATCTGTTTCCTGCAATTCTGCCTTGTTTTCAAAGCCTCTTCGTTGCCTTCCCTTAATATATTTGTGGACGAGAGTTATCATTTAAAACTCTGCAGGTTTGTGAATTGCAGTGCCCCTGAGCTCCATTTTTCAACTCGCTTTTTTGGGAGCTGGCCGCAAAAGCGCAGGATTGCTTCAGGCCCTCTTCTGATTCTGGGGGGCAGGCTGAGCTTGTGCTTAATTCTTCTTCCTGATGGGAAAATAGAGTGACCTGTGCCTGTCCCAACACCTAGAGCTAGTCTCTCATTGGTTCCCCCTCTTCCCGTTCATCCTCAGGACAAATTGCAACCTGTACGGAACAGGAGGTTAAAGGTGCTGATTCTCCAAGGAGGGAGATGGCTAGTAAATCGGCTGGAATGGCGAACCCGAGCAAAGGAGATGAGAAATGAGGTGCGTTTTAGAAACCTTTCCGGATCACACGGTGTACCATCTTCTGGGTTTCTCATGCCTGTTTTCGACGTAGGAAGATGCCCCTGAACCTGGAGATTTGGGACCCATGGCATGGGTACCATGCAGTATTACTTGAAAGGGTCTGCGTTGGCTCACCCAACCTCACCGAACCTCTCAGCCCCAAGAGTGTCCACCCTTATGTCTCAATCAGCTGTGGGTCTAGATATGGTCAATCCAGGTTGCATCACAGCCCCTGAACGAATTTTGTAAGAATTTCTCTCTCTTTCACTGCCTTTGTTTCACGGGTTTTGAAAAGTAATTTATTTTTATAATGGGGTTTAGCTGCTTTTCACGGCTGTGTTTATGCCGCTTTACACCCCCTTGACTCACTTACAGAGAGATATCAATACATAGGTTTGAAGATTCTTACTCGTCAGATATATTCTTGTGCGGTGAATAGGGGGTGTTGAGTCCAGTTCACTGCAAAAGGAATAGGTCTTGTCTCTTACATATTGGGTTTATGGAACGGTATCTGAGCTAATTTGAAACCCTTGTTTTATGCATCACCCCATCTCACCTTTCCCGTTCAGCAGCCATAGTGTGTTTTCTGAACGTGTGACTCTGTTCTGTTTTGTAATTCAGTTCAAGTGTAGCGGTTTTTACATTCCCTCTCTAAGTGATATCTTATGATAAGTGTCTTTTTCTGTGTGACTTATTTCACTTAGAATCGTCGTACCTAAATCCACTCATCGTGCTGCTACTAGCCTTATGACGTGGATTTCATGGCTGAGTGATATTCCATTGTACATGAGGACCACAACTTCTTTATCCATTTTTCTCTTTCCTAGGATATTTAAGGTGTAATGAAGTGGGGGTTCTTGTCAACAGAGCAGCCCTAAACTTTGGGGTGCCTGTGTCTTGCTGATTTTTAGTTTTCCCAATTTATACGCCCATGAGTGGAAGTGCCCTATGCTCTCCAAGCTGTGTTTTTTAGATGTTTCAGAACACACCGTACACTTCTCCAGAGTGGCTGTTGGCAATTTACATCCCACCCATCAGCGTAGCAAGGCTCCCGTTTCTCCATGGCCGGTCCTGCATTTCTGGTTTGGACACTTTTTTCCGCATGGCCCTTTTGCCCGCTGGGAAGCGAGACTTCTTTGGAGCGCTGATTGGCCTTTCCAGGTTGCTTGGTTGGCCAAAAAGGGCGTAAGCGTTTTTTCCTGAATATATTCAGGAAAAAACGCATACGCCCTTTTTGGCCAAGGGCATCATTGTCCACGTTTTGCCGCTTTTCATGTGCTTTCAAGGCAATTCGAATCTACCTCCTGAAATCTGTTTCCTGCAATTCTGCCTTGCTTTCAAAGCCTCTTCGTTGCCTTCCCTTAATATATTTGTGGACGAGAGGTATCATTTAAAACTCTGCAGGTTTGTGAATTGCAGTGCCCCTGAGCTCCATTTTTCAACTCGCTTTTTTGGGAGCTGGCCGCAAAAGCGCAGGATTGCTTCAGGCCCTCTTCTGGTTCTGGGGGCAGGCTGAGCTTGTGCTTAATTCTTCTTCCTGATGGGAAAATAGAGTGACCTGTGCCTGTCCAACCCCTAGAGCTAGTCTCTCATTGGTTCCCCGTCTTCCCGTTCATCCTCAGGACAAATTGCAACCTGTACGGAACAGGAGGTCAAAGGTGCTGTTTCTCCAAGGAGGGAGATGGCTAGTAAATCGGCTGGAATGGCGAACCCGAGCAAAGGAGATGAGAAATGAGGTGCGTTTTAGAAACCTTTCCGGATCACACGGTGTACCATCTTCTGGGTTTCTCATGCCTGTTTTCGACGTAGGAAGATGCCCTTGAACCTGGAGATTTGGGACCCATGGGATGGGTACCATGCAGTATTACTTGAAAGGGTCTGCGTTGGCTCACCCAACCTCACCGAACCTCTCAGCCCCAAGAGTGTCCACCCTTATGTCTCAATCAGCTGTGGGTCTAGATATGGTCAATCCAGGTTGCATCACAGCCCCTGAACGAATTTTGTAAGAATTTCTCTCTCTTTCACTGCCTTTGTTTCACGGGTTTTGAAAAGTAATTTATTTTTATAATGGGGTTTAGCTGCTTTTCACGGCTGTGTTTATGCCGCTTTACACCCCCTTGACTCACTTACAGAGAGATATCAATACATAGGTTTGAAGATTCTTACTAGTCAGATATATTCTTGTGCGGTGAATAGGGGGTGTTGAGTCCAGTTCACTGAAAAAGGAATAGGTCTTGTCTCTTACATATTGGGTTTATGGAACGGTATCTGAGCTAATTTGAAACCCTTGTTTTATGCATCACCCCACCTCACCTTTCCCGTTCAGCAGCCATAGTGTGTTTTCTGAACGTGTGACTCTGTTCTGTTTTGTAATTCAGTTCAAGTGTAGCGGTTTTTACATTCCCTCTCTAAGTGATATCTTATGATAAGTGTCTTTTTCTGTGTGACTTATTTCACTTAGAATCGTCGTACCTAAATCCACTCATCGTGCTGCTACTAGCCTTATGACGTGGATTTCATGGCTGAGTGATATTCCATTGTACATGAGGACCACAACTTCTTTATCCATTTTTCTCTTTCCTAGGATATTTAAGGTGTAATGAAGTGGGGGTTCTTGTCAACAGAGCAGCCCTAAACTTTGGGGTGCCTGTGTCTTGCTGATTTTTAGTTTTCCCAATTTATACGCCCATGAGTGGAAGTGCCCTATGCTCTCCAAGCTGTGTTTTTTAGATGTTTCAGAACACACCGTACACTTCTCCAGAGTGGCTGTTGGCAATTTACATCCCACCCATCAGCGTAGCAAGGCTCCCGTTTCTCCATGGCCGGTCCTGCATTTCTGGTTTGGACACTTTTTTCCGCATGGCCCTTTTGCCCGCTGGGAAGCGAGACTTCTTTGGAGCGCTGATTGGCCTTTCCAGGTTGCTTGGTTGGCCAAAAAGGGCGTAAGCGTTTTTTCCTGAATATATTCAGAAAAAACGCATACGCCCTTTTTGGCCAAGGGCATCATTGTCCACGTTTTGCCGCTTTTCAGGTGCTTTCAAGGCGATTCAAATCTACCTCCTGAAATCTGTTTCCTGCAATTCTGCCTTGTTTTCAAAGCCTCTTCGTTGCCTTCCCTTAATATATTTGTGGACGAGAGTTATCATTTAAAACTCTGCAGGTTTGTGAATTGCAGTGCCCCTGAGCTCCATTTTTCAACTCGCTTTTTTGGGAGCTGGCCGCAAAAGCGCAGGATTGCTTCAGGCCCTCTTCTGATTCTGGGGGGCAGGCTGAGCTTGTGCTTAATTCTTCTTCCTGATGGGAAAATAGAGTGACCTGTGCCTGTCCCAACACCTAGAGCTAGTCTCTCATTGGTTCCCCCTCTTCCCGTTCATCCTCAGGACAAATTGCAACCTGTACGGAACAGGAGGTTAAAGGTGCTGATTCTCCAAGGAGGGAGATGGCTAGTAAATCGGCTGGAATGGCGAACCCGAGCAAAGGAGATGAGAAATGAGGTGCGTTTTAGAAACCTTTCCGGATCACACGGTGTACCATCTTCTGGGTTTCTCATGCCTGTTTTTCGACGTAGGAAGATGCCCTTGAACCTGGAGATTTGGGACCCATGGGATGGGTACCATGCAGTATTACTTGAAAGGGTCTGCGTTGGCTCACCCAACCTCACCGACCTCTCAGCCCCAAGAGTGTCCACCCTTATGTCTCAATCAGCTGTGGGTCTAGATATGGTCAATCCAGGTTGCATCACAGCCCCTGAACGAATTTTGTAAGAATTTCTCTCTCTTTCACTGCCTTTGTTTCACGGGTTTTGAAAAGTAATTTATTTTTATAATGGGGTTTAGCTGCTTTTCACGGCTGTGTTTATGCCGCTTTACACCCCCTTGACTCACTTACAGAGAGATATCAATACATAGGTTTGAAGATTCTTACTCGTCAGATATATTCTTGTGCGGTGAATAGGGGGTGTTGAGTCCAGTTCACTGAAAAAGGAATAGGTCTTGTCTCTTACATATTGGGTTTATGGAACGGTATCTGAGCTAATTTGAAACCCTTGTTTTATGCATCACCCCATCTCACCTTTCCCGTTCAGCAGCCATAGTGTGTTTTCTGAACGTGTGACTCTGTTCTGTTTTGTAATTCAGTTCAAGTGTAGCGGTTTTTACATTCCCTCTCTAAGTGATATCTTATGATAAGTGTCTTTTTCTGTGTGACTTATTTCACTTAGAATCGTCGTACCTAAATCCACTCATCGTGCTGCTACTAGCCTTATGACGTGGATTTCATGGCTGAGTGATATTCCATTGTACATGAGGACCACAACTTCTTTATCCATTTTTCTCTTTCCTAGGATATTTAAGGTGTAATGAAGTGGGGGTTCTTGTCAACAGAGCAGCCCTAAACTTTGGGGTGCCTGTGTCTTGCTGATTTTTAGTTTTCCCAATTTATACGCCCATGAGTGGAAGTGCCCTATGCTCTCCAAGCTGTGTTTTTTAGATGTTTCAGAACACACCGTACACTTCTCCAGAGTGGCTGTTGGCAATTTACATCCCACCCATCAGCGTAGCAAGGCTCCCGTTTCTCCATGGCCGGTCCTGCATTTCTGGTTTGGACACTTTTTTCCGCATGGCCCTTTTGCCCGCTGGGAAGCGAGACTTCTTTGGAGCGCTGATTGGCCTTTCCAGGTTGCTTGGTTGGCCAAAAAGGGCGTAAGCGTTTTTTCCTGAATATATTCAGGAAAAAACGCATACGCCCTTTTTGGCCAAGGGCATCATTGTCCACGTTTTGCCGCTTTTCATGTGCTTTCAAGGCAATTCGAATCTACCTCCTGAAATCTGTTTCCTGCAATTCTGCCTTGCTTTCAAAGCCTCTTCGTTGCCTTCCCTTAATATATTTGTGGACGAGAGGTATCATTTAAAACTCTGCAGGTTTGTGAATTGCAGTGCCCCTGAGCTCCATTTTTCAACTCGCTTTTTTGGGAGCTGGCCGCAAAAGCGCAGGATTGCTTCAGGCCCTCTTCTGGTTCTGGGGGGCAGGCTGAGCTTGTGCTTAATTCTTCTTCCTGATGGGAAAATAGAGTGACCTGTGCCTGTCCCAACACCTAGAGCTAGTCTCTCATTGGTTGCCCCTCTTCCCGTTCATCCTCAGGACAAATTGCAACCTGTACGGAACAGGAGGTCAAAGGTGCTGATTCTCCAAGGAGGGAGATGGCTAGTAAATCGGCTGGAATGGCGAACCCGAGCAAAGGAGATGAGAAATGAGGTGCGTTTTAGAAACCTTTCCGGATCACACGGTGTACCATCTTCTGGGTTTCTCATGCCTGTTTTCGACGTAGGAAGATGCCCTTGAACCTGGAGATTTGGGACCCATGGGATGGGTACCATGCAGTATTACTTGAAAGGGTCTGCGTTGGCTCACCCAACCTCACCGAACCTCTCAGCCCCAAGAGTGTCCACCCTTATGTCTCAATCAGCTGTGGGTCTAGATATGGTCAATCCAGGTTGCATCACAGCCCCTGAACGAATTTTGTAAGAATTTCTCTCTCTTTCACTGCCTTTGTTTCACGGGTTTTGAAAAGTAATTTATTTTTATAATGGGGTTTAGCTGCTTTTCACGGCTGTGTTTATGCCGCTTTACACCCCCTTGACTCACTTACAGAGAGATATCAATACATAGGTTTGAAGATTCTTACTAGTCAGATATATTCTTCTGCGGTGAATAGGGGGTGTTGAGTCTAGTTCACTGAAAAAGGAATAGGTCTTGTCTCTTACATATTGGGTTTATGGAATGGTATCTGAGCTAATTTGAAACCCTTGTTTTATGCATCACCCCACCTCACCTTTCCCGTTCAGCAGCCATAGTGTGTTTTCTGAACGTGTGACTCTGTTCTGTTTTGTAATTCAGTTCAAGTGTAGCGATTTTTACATTCCCTCTCTAAGTGATATCTTATGATAAGTGTCTTTTTCTGTGTGACTTATTTCACTTAGAATCGTCGTACCTAAATCCACTCATCGTGCTGCTACTAGCCTTATGACGTGGATTTCATGGCTGAGTGATATTCCATTGTACATGAGGACCACAACTTCTTTATCCATTTTTCTCTTGCCTAGGATATTTAAGGTGTAATGAAGTGGGGGTTCTTGTCAACAGAGCAGCCCTAAACTTTGGGGTGCCTGTGTCTTGCTGATTTTTAGTTTTCCCAATTTATACGCCCATGAGTGGAAGTGCCCTATGCTCTCCAAGCTGTGTTTTTTAGATGTTTCAGAACACACCGTACACTTCTCCAGAGTGGCTGTTGGCAATTTACATCCCACCCATCAGCGTAGCAAGGCTCCCATTTCTCCATGGCCGGTCCTGCATTTCTGGTTTGGACACTTTTTTCCGCATGGCCCTTTTGCCCGCTGGGAAGCGAGACTTCTTTGGAGCTCTGATTGGCCTTTCCAGGTTGCTTGGTTGGCCAAAAAGGGCGTATGCGTTTTTTCCTGAATATATTCAGGAAAAAACGCATACGCCCTTTTTGGCCAAGGGCATCATTGTCCAGGTTTTGCCGCTTTTCATGTGCTTTCAAGGCAATTCGAATCTACCTCCTGAAATCTGTTTCCTGCAATTCTGCCTTGCTTTCAAAGCCTCTTCGTTGCCTTCCCTTAATATATTTGTGGACGAGAGGTATCATTTAAAACTCTGCAGGTTTGTGAATTGCAGTGCCCCTGAGCTCCATTTTTCAACTCGCTTTTTTGGGAGCTGGCCGCAAAAGCGCAGGATTGCTTCAGGCCCTCTTCTGGTTCTGGGGGGCAGGCTGAGCTTGTGCTTAATTCTTCTTCCTGATGGGAAAATAGAGTGACCTGTGCCTGTCCCAACCCCTAGAGCTAGTCTCTCATTGGTTCCCCGTCTTCCCGTTCATCCTCAGGACAAATTGCAACCTGTACGGAACAGGAGGTCAAAGGTGCTGTTTCTCCAAGGAGGGAGATGGCTAGTAAATCGGCTGGAATGGCGAACCCGAGCAAAGGAGATGAGAAATGAGGTGCGTTTTAGAAACCTTTCCGGATCACACGGTGTACCATCTTCTGGGTTTCTCATGCCTGTTTTCGACGTAGGAAGATGCCCTTGAACCTGGAGATTTGGGACCCATGGGATGGGTACCATGCAGTATTACTTGAAAGGGTCTGCGTTGGCTCACCCAACCTCACCGAACCTCTCAGCCCCAAGAGTGTCCACCCTTATGTCTCAATCAGCTGTGGGTCTAGATATGGTCAATCCAGGTTGCATCACAGCCCCTGAACGAATTTTGTAAGAATTTCTCTCTCTTTCACTGCCTTTGTTTCACGGGTTTTGAAAAGTAATTTATTTTGATAATGGGGTTTAGCTGCTTTTCACGGCTGTGTTTATGCCGCTTTACACCCCCTTGACTCACTTACAGAGAGATATCAATACATAGGTTTGAAGATTCTTACTAGTCAGATATATTCTTGTGCGGTGAATAGGGGGTGTTGAGTCCAGTTCACTGAAAAAGGAATAGGTCTTGTCTCTTACATATTGGGTTTATGGAACGGTATCTGAGCTAATTTGAAACCCTTGTTTTATGCATCACCCCACCTCACCTTTCCCGTTCAGCAGCCATAGTGTGTTTTCTGAACGTGTGACTCTGTTCTGTTTTGTAATTCAGTTCAAGTGTAGCGGTTTTTACATTCCCTCTCTAAGTGATATCTTATGATAAGTGTCTTTTTCTGTGTGACTTATTTCACTTAGAATCGTCGTACCTAAATCCACTCATCGTGCTGCTACTAGCCTTATGACGTGGATTTCATGGCTGAGTGATATTCCATTGTACATGAGGACCACAACTTCTTTATCCATTTTTCTCTTTCCTAGGATATTTAAGGTGTAATGAAGTGGGGGTTCTTGTCAACAGAGCAGCCCTAAACTTTGGGGTGCCTGTGTCTTGCTGATTTTTAGTTTTCCCAATTTATACGCCCATGTGTGGAAGTGCCCTATGCTCTCCAAGCTGTGTTTTTTAGATGTTTCAGAACACACCGTACACTTCTCCAGAGTGGCTGTTGGCAATTTACATCCCACCCATCAGCGTAGCAAGGCTCCCGTTTCTCCATGGCCGGTCCTGCATTTCTGGTTTGGACACTTTTTTCCGCATGGCCCTTTTGCCCGCTGGGAAGCGAGACTTCTTTGGAGCGCTGATTGGCCTTTCCAGGTTGCTTGGTTGGCCAAAAAGGGCGTAAGCGTTTTTTCCTGAATATATTCAGAAAAAACGCATACGCCCTTTTTGGCCAAGGGCATCATTGTCCACGTTTTGCCGCTTTTCAGGTGCTTTCAAGGCGATTCAAATCTACCTCCTGAAATCTGTTTCCTGCAATTCTGCCTTGTTTTCAAAGCCTCTTCGTTGCCTTCCCTTAATATATTTGTGGACGAGAGTTATGATTTAAAACTCTGCAGGTTTGTGAATTGCAGTGCCCCTGAGCTCCATTTTTCAACTCGCTTTTTTGGGAGCTGGCCGCAAAAGCGCAGGATTGCTTCAGGCCCTCTTCTGATTCTGGGGGGCAGGCTGAGCTTGTGCTTAATTCTTCTTCCTGATGGGAAAATAGAGTGACCTGTGCCTGTCCCAACACCTAGAGCTAGTCTCTCATTGGTTCCCCCTCTTCCCGTTCATCCTCAGGACAAATTGCAACCTGTACGGAACAGGAGGTTAAAGGTGCTGATTCTCCAAGGAGGGAGATGGCTAGTAAATCGGCTGGAATGGCGAACCCGAGCAAAGGAGATGAGAAATGAGGTGCGTTTTAGAAACCTTTCCCGATCACACGGTGTACCATCTTCTGGGTTTCTCATGCCTGTTTTCGACGTAGGAAGATGCCCCTGAACCTGGAGATTTGGGACCCATGGCATGGGTACCATGCAGTATTACTTGAAAGGGTCTGCGTTGGCTCACCCAACCTCACCGAACCTCTCAGCCCCAAGAGTGTCCACCCTTATGTCTCAATCAGCTGTGGGTCTAGATATGGTCAATCCAGGTTGCATCACAGCCCCTGAACGAATTTTGTAAGAATTTCTCTCTCTTTCACTGCCTTTGTTTCACGGGTTTTGAAAAGTAATTTATTTTTATAATGGGGTTTAGCTGCTTTTCACGGCTGTGTTTATGCCGCTTTACACCCCCTTGACTCACTTACAGAGAGATATCAATACATAGGTTTGAAGATTCTTACTCGTCAGATATATTCTTGTGCGGTGAATAGGGGGTGTTGAGTCCAGTTCACTGAAAAAGGAATAGGTCTTGTCTCTTACATATTGGGTTTATGGAACGGTATCTGAGCTAATTTGAAACCCTTGTTTTATGCATCACCCCATCTCACCTTTCCCGTTCAGCAGCCATAGTGTGTTTTCTGAACGTGTGACTCTGTTCTGTTTTGTAATTCAGTTCAAGTGTAGCGGGTTTACATTCCCTCTCTAAGTGATATCTTATGATAAGTGTCTTTTTCTGTGTGACTTATTTCACTTAGAATCGTCGTACCTAAATCCACTCATCGTGCTGCTACTAGCCTTATGACGTGGATTTCATGGCTGAGTGATATTCCATTGTACATGAGGACCACAACTTCTTTATCCATTTTTCTCTTTCCTAGGATATTTAAGGTGTAATGAAGTGGGGGTTCTTGTCAACAGAGCAGCCCTAAACTTTGGGGTGCCTGTGTCTTGCTGATTTTTAGTTTTCCCAATTTATACGCCCATGAGTGGAAGTGCCCTATGCTCTCCAAGCTGTGTTTTTTAGATGTTTCAGAACACACCGTACACTTCTCCAGAGTGGCTGTTGGCAATTTACATCCCACCCATCAGCGTAGCAAGGCTCCCGTTTCTCCATGGCCGGTCCTGCATTTCTGGTTTGGACACTTTTTTCCGCATGGCCCTTTTGCCCGCTGGGAAGCGAGACTTCTTTGGAGCGCTGATTGGCCTTTCCAGGTTGCTTGGTTGGCCAAAAAGGGCGTAAGCGTTTTTTCCTGAATATATTCAGGAAAAAACGCATACGCCCTTTTTGGCCAAGGGCATCATTGTCCACGTTTTGCCGCTTTTCATGTGCTTTCAAGGCAATTCGAATCTACCTCCTGAAATCTGTTTCCTGCAATTCTGCCTTGCTTTCAAAGCCTCTTCTTTGCCTTCCCTTAATATATTTGTGGACGAGAGGTATCATTTAAAACTCTGCAGGTTTGTGAATTGCAGTGCCCCTGAGCTCCATTTTTCAACTCGCTTTTTTGGGAGCTGGCCGCAAAAGCGCAGGATTGCTTCAGGCCCTCTTCTGGTTCTGGGGGGCAGGCTGAGCTTGTGCTTAATTCTTCTTCCTGATGGGAAAATAGAGTGACCTGTGCCTGTCCCAACCCCTAGAGCTAGTCTCTCATTGGTTCCCCGTCTTCCCGTTCATCCTCAGGACAAATTGCAACCTGTACGGAACAGGAGGTCAAAGGTGCTGTTTCTCCAAGGAGGGAGATGGCTAGTAAATCGGCTGGAATGGCGAACCCGAGCAAAGGAGATGAGAAATGAGGTGCGTTTTAGAAATCTTTCCCGATCACACGGTGTACCATCTTCTGGGTTTCTCATGCCTGTTTTCGACGTAGGAAGATGCCCTTGAACCTGGAGATTTGGGACCCATGGGATGGGTACCATGCAGTATTACTTGAAAGGGTCTGCGTTGGCTCACCCAACCTCACCGAACCTCTCAGCCCCAAGAGTGTCCACCCTTATGTCTCAATCAGCTGTGGGTCTAGATATGGTCAATCCAGGTTGCATCACAGCCCCTGAACGAATTTTGTAAGAATTTCTCTCTCTTTCACTGCCTTTGTTTCACGGGTTTTGAAAAGTAATTTATTTTTATAATGGGGTTTAGCTGCTTTTCACGGCTGTGTTTATGCCGCTTTACACCCCCTTGACTCACTTACAGAGAGATATCAATACATAGGTTTGAAGATTCTTACTAGTCAGATATATTCTTGTGCGGTGAATAGGGGGTGTTGAGTCCAGTTCACTGAAAAAGGAATAGGTCTTGTCTCTTACATATTGGGTTTATGGAACGGTATCTGAGCTAATTTGAAACCCTTGTTTTATGCATCACCCCACCTCACCTTTCCCGTTCAGCAGCCATAGTGTGTTTTCTGAACGTGTGACTCTGTTCTGTTTTGTAATTCAGTTCAAGTGTAGCGGTTTTTACATTCCCTCTCTAAGTGATATCTTATGATAAGTGTCTTTTTCTGTGTGACTTATTTCACTTAGAATCGTCGTACCTAAATCCACTCATCGTGCTGCTACTAGCCTTATGACGTGGATTTCATGGCTGAGTGATATTCCATTGTACATGAGGACCACAACTTCTTTATCCATTTTTCTCTTTCCTAGGATATTTAAGGTGTAATGAAGTGGGGGTTCTTGTCAACAGAGCAGCCCTAAACTTTGGGGTGCCTGTGTCTTGCTGATTTTTAGTTTTCCCAATTTATACGCCCATGTGTGGACGTGCCCTATGCTCTCCAAGCTGTGTTTTTTAGATGTTTCAGAACACACCGTACACTTCTCCAGAGTGGCTGTTGGCAATTTACATCCCACCCATCAGCGTAGCAAGGCTCCCGTTTCTCCATGGCCGGTCCTGCATTTCTGGTTTGGACACTTTTTTCCGCATGGCCCTTTTGCCCGCTGGGAAGCGAGACTTCTTTGGAGCGCTGATTGGCCTTTCCAGGTTGCTTGGTTGGCCAAAAAGGGCGTAAGCGTTTTTTCCTGAATATATTCAGAAAAAACGCATACGCCCTTTTTGGCCAAGGGCATCATTGTCCACGTTTTGCCGCTTTTCAGGTGCTTTCAAGGCGATTCAAATCTACCTCCTGAAATCTGTTTCCTGCAATTCTGCCTTGTTTTCAAAGCCTCTTCGTTGCCTTCCCTTAATATATTTGTGGACGAGAGTTATCATTTAAAACTCTGCAGGTTTGTGAATTGCAGTGCCCCTGAGCTCCATTTTTCAACTCGCTTTTTTGGGAGCTGGCCGCAAAAGCGCAGGATTGCTTCAGGCCCTCTTCTGATTCTGGGGGGCAGGCTGAGCTTGTGCTTAATTCTTCTTCCTGATGGGAAAATAGAGTGACCTGTGCCTGTCCCAACACCTAGAGCTAGTCTCTCATTGGTTCCCCCTCTTCCCGTTCATCCTCAGGACAAATTGCAACCTGTACGGAACAGGAGGTTAAAGGTGCTGATTCTCCAAGGAGGGAGATGGCTAGTAAATCGGCTGGAATGGCGAACCCGAGCAAAGGAGATGAGAAATGAGGTGCGTTTTAGAAACCTTTCCGGATCACACGGTGTACCATCTTCTGGGTTTCTCATGCCTGTTTTCGACGTAGGAAGATGCCCCTGAACCTGGAGATTTGGGACCCATGGCATGGGTACCATGCAGTATTACTTGAAAGGGTCTGCGTTGGCTCACCCAACCTCACCGAACCTCTCAGCCCCAAGAGTGTCCACCCTTATGTCTCAATCAGCTGTGGGTCTAGATATGGTCAATCCAGGTTGCATCACAGCCCCTGAACGAATTTTGTAAGAATTTCTCTCTCTTTCACTGCCTTTGTTTCACGGGTTTTGAAAAGTAATTTATTTTTATAATGGGGTTTAGCTGCTTTTCACGGCTGTGTTTATGCCGCTTTACACCCCCTTGACTCACTTACAGAGAGATATCAATACATAGGTTTGAAGATTCTTACTCGTCAGATATATTCTTGTGCGGTGAATAGGGGGTGTTGAGTCCAGTTCACTGCAAAAGGAATAGGTCTTGTCTCTTACATATTGGGTTTATGGAACGGTATCTGAGCTAATTTGAAACCCTTGTTTTATGCATCACCCCATCTCACCTTTCCCGTTCAGCAGCCATAGTGTGTTTTCTGAACGTGTGACTCTGTTCTGTTTTGTAATTCAGTTCAAGTGTAGCGGGTTTACATTCCCTCTCTAAGTGATATCTTATGATAAGTGTCTTTTTCTGTGTGACTTATTTCACTTAGAATCGTCGTACCTAAATCCACTCATCGTGCTGCTACTAGCCTTATGACGTGGATTTCATGGCTGAGTGATATTCCATTGTACATGAGGACCACAACTTCTTTATCCATTTTTCTCTTTCCTAGGATATTTAAGGTGTAATGAAGTGGGGGTTCTTGTCAACAGAGCAGCCCTAAACTTTGGGGTGCCTGTGTCTTGCTGATTTTTAGTTTTCCCAATTTATACGCCCATGAGTGGAAGTGCCCTATGCTCTCCAAGCTGTGTTTTTTAGATGTTTCAGAACACACCGTACACTTCTCCAGAGTGGCTGTTGGCAATTTACATCCCACCCATCAGCGTAGCAAGGCTCCCGTTTCTCCATGGCCGGTCCTGCATTTCTGGTTTGGACACTTTTTTCCGCATGGCCCTTTTGCCCGCTGGGAAGCGAGACTTCTTTGGAGCGCTGATTGGCCTTTCCAGGTTGCTTGGTTGGCCAAAAAGGGCGTAAGCGTTTTTTCCTGAATATATTCAGGAAAAAACGCATACGCCCTTTTTGGCCAAGGGCATCATTGTCCACGTTTTGCCGCTTTTCATGTGCTTTCAAGGCAATTCGAATCTACCTCCTGAAATCTGTTTCCTGCAATTCTGCCTTGCTTTCAAAGCCTCTTCGTTGCCTTCCCTTAATATATTTGTGGACGAGAGGTATCATTTAAAACTCTGCAGGTTTGTGAATTGCAGTGCCCCTGAGCTCCATTTTTCAACTCGCTTTTTTGGGAGCTGGCCGCAAAAGCGCAGGATTGCTTCAGGCCCTCTTCTGGTTCTGGGGGGCAGGCTGAGCTTGTGCTTAATTCTTCTTCCTGATGGGAAAATAGAGTGACCTGTGCCTGTCCCAACCCCTAGAGCTAGTCTCTCATTGGTTCCCCGTCTTCCCGTTCATCCTCAGGACAAATTGCAACCTGTACGGAACAGGAGGTCAAAGGTGCTGTTTCTCCAAGGAGGGAGATGGCTAGTAAATCGGCTGGAATGGCGAACCCGAGCAAAGGAGATGAGAAATGAGGTGCGTTTTAGAAACCTTTCCCGATCACACGGTGTACCATCTTCTGGGTTTCTCATGCCTGTTTTCGACGTAGGAAGATGCCCTTGAACCTGGAGATTTGGGACCCATGGGATGGGTACCATGCAGTATTACTTGAAAGAGTCTGCGTTGGCTCACCCAACCTCACCGAACCTCTCAGCCCCAAGAGTGTCCACCCTTATGTCTCAATCAGCTGTGGGTCTAGATATGGTCAATCCAGGTTGCATCACAGCCCCTGAACGAATTTTGTAAGAATTTCTCTCTCTTTCACTGCCTTTGTTTCACGGGTTTTGAAAAGTAATTTATTTTTATAATGGGGTTTAGCTGCTTTTCACGGCTGTGTTTATGCCGCTTTACACCCCCTTGACTCACTTACAGAGAGATATCAATACATAGGTTTGAAGATTCTTACTAGTCAGATATATTCTTGTGCGGTGAATAGGGGGTGTTGAGTCCAGTTCACTGAAAAAGGAATAGGTCTTGTCTCTTACATATTGGGTTTATGGAACGGTATCTGAGCTAATTTGAAACCCTTGTTTTATGCATCACCCCACTTCACCTTTCCCGTTCAGCAGCCATAGTGTGTTTTCTGAACGTGTGACTCTGTTCTGTTTTGTAATTCAGTTCAAGTGTAGCGGTTTTTACATTCCCTCTCTAAGTGATATCTTATGATAAGTGTCTTTTTCTGTGTGACTTATTTCACTTAGAATCGTCGTACCTAAATCCACTCATCGTGCTGCTACTAGCCTTATGACGTGGATTTCATGGCTGAGTGATATTCCATTGTACATGAGGACCACAACTTCTTTATCCATTTTTCTCTTTCCTAGGATATTTAAGGTGTAATGAAGTGGGGGTTCTTGTCAACAGAGCAGCCCTAAACTTTGGGGTGCCTGTGTCTTGCTGATTTTTAGTTTTCCCAATTTATACGCCCATGAGTGGAAGTGCCCTATGCTCTCCAAGCTGTGTTTTTTAGATGTTTCAGAACACACCGTACACTTCTCCAGAGTGGCTGTTGGCAATTTACATCCCACCCATCAGCGTAGCAAGGCTCCCGTTTCTCCATGGCCGGTCCTGCATTTCTGGTTTGGACACTTTTTTCCGCATGGCCCTTTTGCCCGCTGGGAAGCGAGACTTCTTTGGAGCGCTGATTGGCCTTTCCAGGTTGCTTGGTTGGCCAAAAAGGGCGTAAGCGTTTTTTCCTGAATATATTCAGAAAAAACGCATACGCCCTTTTTGGCCAAGGGCATCATTGTCCACGTTTTGCCGCTTTTCAGGTGCTTTCAAGGCGATTCAAATCTACCTCCTGAAATCTGTTTCCTGCAATTCTGCCTTGTTTTCAAAGCCTCTTCGTTGCCTTCCCTTAATATATTTGTGGACGAGAGTTATCATTTAAAACTCTGCAGGTTTGTGAATTGCAGTGCCCCTGAGCTCCATTTTTCAACTCGCTTTTTTGGGAGCTGGCCGCAAAAGCGCAGGATTGCTTCAGGCCCTCTTCTGATTCTGGGGGGCAGGCTGAGCTTGTGCTTAATTCTTCTTCCTGATGGGAAAATAGAGTGACCTGTGCCTGTCCCAACACCTAGAGCTAGTCTCTCATTGGTTCCCCCTCTTCCCGTTCATCCTCAGGACAAATTGCAACCTGTACGGAACAGGAGGTTAAAGGTGCTGATTCTCCAAGGAGGGAGATGGCTAGTAAATCGGCTGGAATGGCGAACCCGAGCAAAGGAGATGAGAAATGAGGTGCGTTTTAGAAACCTTTCCGGATCACACGGTGTACCATCTTCTGGGTTTCTCATGCCTGTTTTCGACGTAGGAAGATGCCCTTGAACCTGGAGATTTGGGACCCATGGGATGGGTACCATGCAGTATTACTTGAAAGGGTCTGCGTTGGCTCACCCAACCTCACCGAACCTCTCAGCCCCAAGAGTGTCCACCCTTATGTCTCAATCAGCTGTGGGTCTAGATATGGTCAATCCAGGTTGCATCACAGCCCCTGAACGAATTTTGTAAGAATTTCTCTCTCTTTCACTGCCTTTGTTTCACGGGTTTTGAAAAGTAATTTATTTTTATAATGGGGTTTAGCTGCTTTTCACGGCTGTGTTTATGCCGCTTTACACCCCCTTGACTCACTTACAGAGAGATATCAATACATAGGTTTGAAGATTCTTACTCGTCAGATATATTCTTGTGCGGTGAATAGGGGGTGTTGAGTCCAGTTCACTGAAAAAGGAATAGGTCTTGTCTCTTACATATTGGGTTTATGGAACGGTATCTGAGCTAATTTGAAACCCTTGTTTTATGCATCACCCCATCTCACCTTTCCCGTTCAGCAGCCATAGTGTGTTTTCTGAACGTGTGACTCTGTTCTGTTTTGTAATTCAGTTCAAGTGTAGCGGTTTTTACATTCCCTCTCTAAGTGATATCTTATGATAAGTGTCTTTTTCTGTGTGACTTATTTCACTTAGAATCGTCGTACCTAAATCCACTCATCGTGCTGCTACTAGCCTTATGACGTGGATTTCATGGCTGAGTGATATTCCATTGTACATGAGGACCACAACTTCTTTATCCATTTTTCTCTTTCCTAGGATATTTAAGGTGTAATGAAGTGGGGGTTCTTGTCAACAGAGCAGCCCTAAACTTTGGGGTGCCTGTGTCTTGCTGATTTTTAGTTTTCCCAATTTATACGCCCATGAGTGGAAGTGCCCTATGCTCTCCAAGCTGTGTTTTTTAGATGTTTCAGAACACACCGTACACTTCTCCAGAGTGGCTGTTGGCAATTTACATCCCACCCATCAGCGTAGCAAGGCTCCCGTTTCTCCATGGCCGGTCCTGCATTTCTGGTTTGGACACTTTTTTCCGCATGGCCCTTTTGCCCGCTGGGAAGCGAGACTTCTTTGGAGCGCTGATTGGCCTTTCCAGGTTGCTTGGTTGGCCAAAAAGGGCGTAAGCGTTTTTTCCTGAATATATTCAGGAAAAAACGCATACGCCCTTTTTGGCCAAGGGCATCATTGTCCACGTTTTGCCGCTTTTCATGTGCTTTCAAGGCAATTCGAATCTACCTCCTGAAATCTGTTTCCTGCAATTCTGCCTTGCTTTCAAAGCCTCTTCGTTGCCTTCCCTTAATATATTTGTGGACGAGAGGTATCATTTAAAACTCTGCAGGTTTGTGAATTGCAGTGCCCCTGAGCTCCATTTTTCAACTCGCTTTTTTGGGAGCTGGCCGCAAAAGCGCAGGATTGCTTCAGGCCCTCTTCTGGTTCTGGGGGGCAGGCTGAGCTTGTGCTTAATTCTTCTTCCTGATGGGAAAATAGAGTGACCTGTGCCTGTCCCAACCCCTAGAGCTAGTCTCTCATTGGTTCCCCCTCTTCCCGTTCATCCTCAGGACAAATTGCAACCTGTACGGAACAGGAGGTCAAAGGTGCTGTTTCTCCAAGGAGGGAGATGGCTAGTAAATCGGCTGGAATGGCGAACCCGAGCAAAGGAGATGAGAAATGAGGTGCGTTTTAGAAACCTTTCCCGATCACACGGTGTACCATCTTCTGGGTTTCTCATGCCTGTTTTCGACGTAGGAAGATGCCCTTGAACCTGGAGATTTGGGACCCATGGGATGGGTACCATGCAGTATTACTTGAAAGGGTCTGCGTTGGCTCACCCAACCTCACCGAACCTCTCAGCCCCAAGAGTGTCCACCCTTATGTCTCAATCAGCTGTGGGTCTAGATATGGTCAATCCAGGTTGCATCACAGCCCCTGAACGAATTTTGTAAGAATTTCTCTCTCTTTCACTGCCTTTGTTTCACGGGTTTTGAAAAGTAATTTATTTTTATAATGGGGTTTAGCTGCTTTTCACGGCTGTGTTTATGCCGCTTTACACCCCCTTGACTCACTTACAGAGAGATATCAATACATAGGTTTGAAGATTCTTACTAGTCAGATATATTCTTGTGCGGTGAATAGGGGGTGTTGAGTCCAGTTCACTGAAAAAGGAATAGGTCTTGTCTCTTACATATTGGGTTTATGGAACGGTATCTGAGCTAATTTGAAACCCTTGTTTTATGCATCACCCCACCTCACCTTTCCCGTTCAGCAGCCATAGTGTGTTTTCTGAACGTGTGACTCTGTTCTGTTTTGTAATTCAGTTCAAGTGTAGCGGTTTTTACATTCCCTCTCTAAGTGATATCTTATGATAAGTGTCTTTTTCTGTGTGACTTATTTCACTTAGAATCGTCGTACCTAAATCCACTCATCGTGCTGCTACTAGCCTTATGACGTGGATTTCATGGCTGAGTGATATTCCATTGTACATGAGGACCACAACTTCTTTATCCATTTTTCTCTTTCCTAGGATATTTAACGTGTAATGAAGTGGGGGTTCTTGTCAACAGAGCAGCCCTAAACTTTGGGGTGCCTGTGTCTTGCTGATTTTTAGTTTTCCCAATTTATACGCCCATGAGTGGAAGTGCCCTATGCTCTCCAAGCTGTGTTTTTTAGATGTTTCAGAACACACCGTACACTTCTCCAGAGTGGCTGTTGGCAATTTACATCCCACCCATCAGCGTAGCAAGGCTCCCGTTTCTCCATGGCCGGTCCTGCATTTCTGGTTTGGACACTTTTTTCCGCATGGCCCTTTTGCCCGCTGGGAAGCGAGACTTCTTTGGAGCGCTGATTGGCCTTTCCAGGTTGCTTGGTTGGCCAAAAAGGGCGTAAGCGTTTTTTCCTGAATATATTCAGAAAAAACGCATACGCCCTTTTTGGCCAAGGGCATCATTGTCCACGTTTTGCCGCTTTTCAGGTGCTTTCAAGGCGATTCAAATCTACCTCCTGAAATCTGTTTCCTGCAATTCTGCCTTGTTTTCAAAGCCTCTTCGTTGCCTTCCCTTAATATATTTGTGGACGAGAGTTATCATTTAAAACTCTGCAGGTTTGTGAATTGCAGTGCCCCTGAGCTCCATTTTTCAACTCGCTTTTTTGGGAGCTGGCCGCAAAAGCGCAGGATTGCTTCAGGCCCTCTTCTGATTCTGGGGGGCAGGCTGAGCTTGTGCTTAATTCTTCTTCCTGATGGGAAAATAGAGTGACCTGTGCCTGTCCCAACACCTAGAGCTAGTCTCTCATTGGTTCCCCCTCTTCCCGTTCATCCTCAGGACAAATTGCAACCTGTACGGAACAGGAGGTTAAAGGTGCTGATTCTCCAAGGAGGGAGATGGCTAGTAAATCGGCTGGAATGGCGAACCCGAGCAAAGGAGATGAGAAATGAGGTGCGTTTTAGAAACCTTTCCGGATCACACGGTGTACCATCTTCTGGGTTTCTCATGCCTGTTTTCGACGTAGGAAGATGCCCTTGAACCTGGAGATTTGGGACCCATGGGATGGGTACCATGCAGTATTACTTGAAAGGGTCTGCGTTGGCTCACCCAACCTCACCGAACCTCTCAGCCCCAAGAGTGTCCACCCTTATGTCTCAATCAGCTGTGGGTCTAGATATGGTCAATCCAGGTTGCATCACAGCCCCTGAACGAATTTTGTAAGAATTTCTCTCTCTTTCACTGCCTTTGTTTCACGGGTTTTGAAAAGTAATTTATTTTTATAATGGGGTTTAGCTGCTTTTCACGGCTGTGTTTATGCCGCTTTACACCCCCTTGACTCACTTACAGAGAGATATCAATACATAGGTTTGAAGATTCTTACTCGTCAGATATATTCTTGTGCGGTGAATAGGGGGTGTTGAGTCCAGTTCACTGAAAAAGGAATAGGTCTTGTCTCTTACATATTGGGTTTATGGAACGGTATCTGAGCTAATTTGAAACCCTTGTTTTATGCATCACCCCATCTCACCTTTCCCGTTCAGCAGCCATAGTGTGTTTTCTGAACGTGTGACTCTGTTCTGTTTTGTAATTCAGTTCAAGTGTAGCGGTTTTTACATTCCCTCTCTAAGTGATATCTTATGATAAGTGTCTTTTTCTGTGTGACTTATTTCACTTAGAATCGTCGTACCTAAATCCACTCATCGTGCTGCTACTAGCCTTATGACGTGGATTTCATGGCTGAGTGATATTCCATTGTACATGAGGACCACAACTTCTTTATCCATTTTTCTCTTTCCTAGGATATTTAAGGTGTAATGAAGTGGGGGTTCTTGTCAACAGAGCAGCCCTAAACTTTGGGGTGCCTGTGTCTTGCTGATTTTTAGTTTTCCCAATTTATACGCCCATGAGTGGAAGTGCCCTATGCTCTCCAAGCTGTGTTTTTTAGATGTTTCAGAACACACCGTACACTTCTCCAGAGTGGCTGTTGGCAATTTACATCCCACCCATCAGCGTAGCAAGGCTCCCGTTTCTCCATGGCCGGTCCTGCATTTCTGGTTTGGACACTTTTTTCCGCATGGCCCTTTTGCCCGCTGGGAAGCGAGACTTCTTTGGAGCGCTGATTGGCCTTTCCAGGTTGCTTGGTTGGCCAAAAAGGGCGTAAGCGTTTTTTCCTGAATATATTCAGGAAAAAACGCATACGCCCTTTTTGGCCAAGGGCATCATTGTCCACGTTTTGCCGCTTTTCATGTGCTTTCAAGGCAATTCGAATCTACCTCCTGAAATCTGTTTCCTGCAATTCTGCCTTGCTTTCAAAGCCTCTTCGTTGCCTTCCCTTAATATATTTGTGGACGAGAGGTATCATTTAAAACTCTGCAGGTTTGTGAATTGCAGTGCCCCTGAGCTCCATTTTTCAACTCGCTTTTTTGGGAGCTGGCCGCAAAAGCGCAGGATTGCTTCAGGCCCTCTTCTGGTTCTGGGGGGCAGGCTGAGCTTGTGCTTAATTCTTCTTCTTGATGGGAAAATAGAGTGACCTGTGCCTGTCCCAACCCCTAGAGCTAGTCTCTCATTGGTTCCCCGTCTTCCCGTTCATCCTCAGGACAAATTGCAACCTGTACGGAACAGGAGGTCAAAGGTGCTGTTTCTCCAAGGAGGGAGATGGCTAGTAAATCGGCTGGAATGGCGAACCCGAGCAAAGGAGATGAGAAATGAGGTGCGTTTTAGAAACCTTTCCCGATCACACGGTGTACCATCTTCTGGGTTTCTCATGCCTGTTTTCGACGTAGGAAGATGCCCTTGAACCTGGAGATTTGGGACCCATGGGATGGGTACCATGCAGTATTACTTGAAAGGGTCTGCGTTGGCTCACCCAACCTCACCGAACCTCTCAGCCCCAAGAGTGTCCACCCTTATGTCTCAATCAGCTGTGGGTCTAGATATGGTCAATCCAGGTTGCATCACAGCCCCTGAACGAATTTTGTAAGAATTTCTCTCTCTTTCACTGCCTTTGTTTCACGGGTTTTGAAAAGTAATTTATTTTTATAATGGGGTTTAGCTGCTTTTCACGGCTGTGTTTATGCCGCTTTACACCCCCTTGACTCACTTACAGAGAGATATCAATACATAGGTTTGAAGATTCTTACTAGTCAGATATATTCTTGTGCGGTGAATAGGGGGTGTTGAGTCCAGTTCACTGAAAAAGGAATAGGTCTTGTCTCTTACATATTGGGTTTATGGAACGGTATCTGAGCTAATTTGAAACCCTTGTTTTATGCATCACCCCACCTCACCTTTCCCGTTCAGCAGCCATAGTGTGTTTTCTGAACGTGTGACTCTGTTCTGTTTTGTAATTCAGTTCAAGTGTAGCGGTTTTTACATTCCCTCTCTAAGTGATATCTTATGATAAGTGTCTTTTTCTGTGTGACTTATTTCACTTAGAATCGTCGTACCTAAATCCACTCATCGTGCTGCTACTAGCCTTATGACGTGGATTTCATGGCTGAGTGATATTCCATTGTACATGAGGACCACAACTTCTTTATCCATTTTTCTCTTTCCTAGGATATTTAAGGTGTAATGAAGTGGGGGTTCTTGTCAACAGAGCAGCCCTAAACTTTGGGGTGCCTGTGTCTTGCTGATTTTTAGTTTTCCCAATTTATACGCCCATGAGTGGAAGTGCCCTATGCTCTCCAAGCTGTGTTTTTTAGATGTTTCAGAACACACCGTACACTTCTCCAGAGTGGCTGTTGGCAATTTACATCCCACCCATCAGCGTAGCAAGGCTCCCGTTTCTCCATGGCCGGTCCTGCATTTCTGGTTTGGACACTTTTTTCCGCATGGCCCTTTTGCCCGCTGGGAAGCGAGACTTCTTTGGAGCGCTGATTGGCCTTTCCAGGTTGCTTGGTTGGCCAAAAAGGGCGTAAGCGTTTTTTCCTGAATATATTCAGAAAAAACGCATACGCCCTTTTTGGCCAAGGGCATCATTGTCCACGTTTTGCCGCTTTTCAGGTGCTTTCAAGGCGATTCAAATCTACCTCCTGAAATCTGTTTCCTGCAATTCTGCCTTGTTTTCAAAGCCTCTTCGTTGCCTTCCCTTAATATATTTGTGGACGAGAGTTATCATTTAAAACTCTGCAGGTTTGTGAATTGCAGTGCCCCTGAGCTCCATTTTTCAACTCGCTTTTTTGGGAGCTGGCCGCAAAAGCGCAGGATTGCTTCAGGCCCTCTTCTGATTCTGGGGGGCAGGCTGAGCTTGTGCTTAATTCTTCTTCCTGATGGGAAAATAGAGTGACCTGTGCCTGTCCCAACACCTAGAGCTAGTCTCTCATTGGTTCCCCCTCTTCCCGTTCATCCTCAGGACAAATTGCAACCTGTACGGAACAGGAGGTTAAAGGTGCTGATTCTCCAAGGAGGGAGATGGCTAGTAAATCGGCTGGAATGGCGAACCCGAGCAAAGGAGATGAGAAATGAGGTGCGTTTTAGAAACCTTTCCCGATCACACGGTGTACCATCTTCTGGGTTTCTCATGCCTGTTTTCGACGTAGGAAGATGCCCTTGAACCTGGAGATTTGGGACCCATGGGATGGGTACCATGCAGTATTACTTGAAAGGGTCTGCGTTGGCTCACCCAACCTCACCGAACCTCTCAGCCCCAAGAGTGTCCACCCTTATGTCTCAATCAGCTGTGGGTCTAGATATGGTCAATCCAGGTTGCATCACAGCCCCTGAACGAATTTTGTAAGAATTTCTCTCTCTTTCACTGCCTTTGTTTCGCGGGTTTTGAAAAGTAATTTATTTTTATAATGGGGTTTAGCTGCTTTTCACGGCTGTGTTTATGCCGCTTTACACCCCCTTGACTCACTTGCAGAGAGATATCAATACATAGGTTTGAAGATTCTTCCTCGTCAGATATATTCTTGTGCGGTGAATAGGGGGTGTTGAGTCCAGTTCACTGAAAAAGGAATAGGTCTTGTCTCTTACATATTGGGTTTATGGAACGGTATCTGAGCTAATTTGAAACCCTTGTTTTATGCATCACCCCACCTCACCTTTCCCGTTCAGCAGCCATAGTGTGTTTTCTGAACGTGTGACTCTGTTCTGTTTTGTAATTCAGTTCAAGTGTAGCGGTTTTTACATTCCCTCTCTAAGTGATATCTTATGATAAGTGTCTTTTTCTGTGTGACTTATTTCACTTAGAATCGTCGTACCTAAATCCACTCATCGTGCTTCTACTAGCCTTATGACGTGGATTTCATGGCTGAGTGATATTCCATTGTACATGAGGACCACAACTTCTTTATCCATTTTTCTCTTTCCTAGGATATTTAAGGTGTAATGAAGTGGGGGTTCTTCTCAACAGAGCAGCCCTAAACTTTGGGGTGCCTGTGTCTTGCTGATTTTTAGTTTTCCCAATTTATACGCCCATGAGTGGAAGTGCCCTATGCTCTCCAAGCTGTGTTTTTTAGATGTTTCAGAACACACCGTACACTTCTCCAGAGTGGCTGTTGGCAATTTACATCCCACCCATCAGCGTAGCAAGGCTCCCATTTCTCCATGGCCGGTCCTGCATTTCTGGTTTGGACACTTTTTTCCGCATGGCCCTTTTGCCCGCTGGGAAGCGAGACTTCTTTGGAGCGCTGATTGGCCTTTCCAGGTTGCTTGGTTGGCCAAAAAGGGCGTATGCGTTTTTTCCTGAATATATTCAGGAAAAAACGCATACGCCCTTTTTGGCCAAGGGCATCATTGTCCACGTTTTGCCGCTTTTCATGTGCTTTCAAGGCGATTCGAATCTACCTCCTGAAATCTGTTTCCTGCAATTCTGCCTTGCTTTCAAAGCCTCTTCGTTGCCTTCCCTTAATATATTTGTGGACGAGAGGTATCATTTAAAACTCTGCAGGTTTGTGAATTGCAGTGCCCCTGAGCTCCATTTTTCAACTCGCTTTTTTGGGAGCTGGCCGCAAAAGCGCAGGATTGCTTCAGGCCCTCTTCTGATTCTGGGGGGCAGGCTGAGCTTGTGCTTAATTCTTCTTCCTGATGGGAAAATAGAGTGACCTGTGCCTGTCCCAACACCTAGAGCTAGTCTCTCATTGGTTGCCCCTCTTCCCGTTCATCCTCAGGACAAATTGCAACCTGTACGGAACAGGAGGTTAAAGGTGCTGATTCTCCAAGGAGGGAGATGGCTAGTAAATCGGCTGGAATGGCGAACCCGAGCAAAGGAGATGAGAAATGAGGTGCGTTTTAGAAACCTTTCCGGATCACACGGTGTACCATCTTCTGGGTTTCTCATGCCTGTTTTCGACGTAGGAAGATGCCCTTGAACCTGGAGATTTGGGACCCATGGGATGGGTACCATGCAGTATTACTTGAAAGGGTCTGCGTTGGCTCACCCAACCTCACCGAACCTCTCAGCCCCAAGAGTGTCCACCCTTATGTCTCAATCAGCTGTGGGTCTAGATATGGTCAATCCAGGTTGCGTCACAGCCCCTGAACGAATTTTGTAAGAATTTCTCTCTCTTTCACTGCCTTTGTTTCACGGGTTTTGAAAAGTAATTTATTTTTATAATGGGGTTTAGCTGCTTTTCACGGCTGTGTTTATGCCGCTTTACACCCCCTTGACTCACTTACAGAGAGATATCAATACATAGGTTTGAAGATTCTTACTAGTCAGATATATTCTTGTGCGGTGAATAGGGGGTGTTGAGTCTAGTTCACTGAAAAAGGAATAGGTCTTGTCTCTTACATATTGGGTTTATGGAACGGTATCTGAGCTAATTTGAAACCCTTGTTTTATGCATCACCCCACCTCACCTTTCCCGTTCAGCAGCCATAGTGTGTTTTCTGAACGTGTGACTCTGTTCTGTTTTGTAATTCAGTTCAAGTGTAGCGGTTTTTACATTCCCTCTCTAAGTGATATCTTATGATAAGTGTCTTTTTCTGTGTGACTTATTTCACTTAGAATCGTCGTACCTAAATCCACTCATCGTGCTGCTACTAGCCTTATGACGTGGATTTCATGGCTGAGTGATATTCCATTGTACATGAGGACCACAACTTCTTTATCCATTTTTCTCTTGCCTAGGATATTTAAGGTGTAATGAAGTGGGGGTTCTTGTCAACAGAGCAGCCCTAAACTTTGGGGTGCCTGTGTCTTGCTGATTTTTAGTTTTCCCAATTTATACGCCCATGAGTGGAAGTGACCTATGCTCTCCAAGCTGTGTTTTTTAGATGTTTCAGAACACACCGTACACTTCTCCAGAGTGGCTGTTGGCAATTTACATCCCACCCATCAGCGTAGCAAGGCTCCCATTTCTCCATGGCCGGTCCTGCATTTCTGGTTTGGACACTTTTTTCCGCATGGCCCTTTTGCCCGCTGGGAAGCGAGACTTCTTTGGAGCGCTGATTGGCCTTTCCAGGTTGCTTGGTTGGCCAAAAAGGGCGTATGCGTTTTTTCCTGAATATATTCAGGAAAAAACGCATACGCCCTTTTTGGCCAAGGGCATCATTGTCCACGTTTTGCCGCTTTTCATGTGCTTTCAAGGCAATTCGAATCTACCTCCTGAAATCTGTTTCCTGCAATTCTGCCTTGCTTTCAAAGCCTCTTCGTTGCCTTCCCTTAATATATTTGTGGACGAGAGGTATCATTTAAAACTCTGCAGGTTTGTGAATTGCAGTGCCCCTGAGCTCCATTTTTCAACTCGCTTTTTTGGGAGCTGGCCGCAAAAGCGCAGGATTGCTTCAGGCCCTCTTCTGGTTCTGGGGGGCAGGCTGAGCTTGTGCTTAATTCTTCTTCCTGATGGGAAAATAGAGTGACCTGTGCCTGTCCCAACCCCTAGAGCTAGTCTCTCATTGGTTCCCCGTCTTCCCGTTCATCCTCAGGACAAATTGCAACCTGTACGGAACAGGAGGTCAAAGGTGCTGTTTCTCCAAGGAGGGAGATGGCTAGTAAATCGGCTGGAATGGCGAACCCGAGCAAAGGAGATGAGAAATGAGGTGCGTTTTAGAAACCTTTCCCGATCACACGGTGTACCATCTTCTGGGTTTCTCATGCCTGTTTTCGACGTAGGAAGATGCCCTTGAACCTGGAGATTTGGGACCCATGGGATGGGTACCATGCAGTATTACTTGAAAGGGTCTGCGTTGGCTCACCCAACCTCACCGAACCTCTCAGCCCCAAGAGTGTCCACCCTTATGTCTCAATCAGCTGTGGGTCTAGATATGGTCAATCCAGGTTGCATCACAGCCCCTGAACGAATTTTGTAAGAATTTCTCTCTCTTTCACTGCCTTTGTTTCACGGGTTTTGAAAAGTAATTTATTTTTATAATGGGGTTTAGCTGCTTTTCACGGCTGTGTTTATGCCGCTTTACACCCCCTTGACTCACTTACAGAGAGATATCAATACATAGGTTTGAAGATTCTTACTAGTCAGATATATTCTTGTGCGGTGAATAGGGGGTGTTGAGTCCAGTTCACTGAAAAAGGAATAGGTCTTGTCTCTTACATATTGGGTTTATGGAACGGTATCTGAGCTAATTTGAAACCCTTGTTTTATGCATCACCCCACCTCACCTTTCCCGTTCAGCAGCCATAGTGTGTTTTCTGAACGTGTGACTCTGTTCTGTTTTGTAATTCAGTTCAAGTGTAGCGGTTTTTACATTCCCTCTCTAAGTGATATCTTATGATAAGTGTCTTTTTCTGTGTGACTTATTTCACTTAGAATCGTCGTACCTAAATCCACTCATCGTGCTGCTACTAGCCTTATGACGTGGATTTCATGGCTGAGTGATATTCCATTGTACATGAGGACCACAACTTCATTATCCATTTTTCTCTTTCCTAGGATATTTAAGGTGTAATGAAGTGGGGGTTCTTGTCAACAGAGCAGCCCTAAACTTTGGGGTGCCTGTGTCTTGCTGATTTTTAGTTTTCCCAATTTATACGCCCATGAGTGGAAGTGCCCTATGCTCTCCAAGCTGTGTTTTTTAGATGTTTCAGAACACACCGTACACTTCTCCAGAGTGGCTGTTGGCAATTTACATCCCACCCATCAGCGTAGCAAGGCTCCCGTTTCTCCATGGCCGGTCCTGCATTTCTGGTTTGGACACTTTTTTCCGCATGGCCCTTTTGCCCGCTGGGAAGCGAGACTTCTTTGGAGCGCTGATTGGCCTTTCCAGGTTGCTTGGTTGGCCAAAAAGGGCGTAAGCGTTTTTTCCTGAATATATTCAGAAAAAACGCATACGCCCTTTTTGGCCAAGGGCATCATTGTCCACGTTTTGCCGCTTTTCAGGTGCTTTCAAGGCGATTCAAATCTACCTCCTGAAATCTGTTTCCTGCAATTCTGCCTTGTTTTCAAAGCCTCTTCGTTGCCTTCCCTTAATATATTTGTGGACGAGAGTTATCATTTAAAACTCTGCAGGTTTGTGAATTGCAGTGCCCCTGAGCTCCATTTTTCAACTCGCTTTTTTGGGAGCTGGCCGCAAAAGCGCAGGATTGCTTCAGGCCCTCTTCTGATTCTGGGGGGCAGGCTGAGCTTGTGCTTAATTCTTCTTCCTGATGGGAAAATAGAGTGACCTGTGCCTGTCCCAACACCTAGAGCTAGTCTCTCATTGGTTCCCCCTCTTCCCGTTCATCCTCAGGACAAATTGCAACCTGTACGGAACAGGAGGTTAAAGGTGCTGATTCTCCAAGGAGGGAGATGGCTAGTAAATCGGCTGGAATGGCGAACCCGAGCAAAGGAGATGAGAAATGAGGTGCGTTTTAGAAACCTTTCCCGATCACACGGTGTACCATCTTCTGGGTTTCTCATGCCTGTTTTCGACGTAGGAAGATGCCCTTGAACCTGGAGATTTGGGACCCATGGGATGGGTACCATGCAGTATTACTTGAAAGGGTCTGCGTTGGCTCACCCAACCTCACCGAACCTCTCAGCCCCAAGAGTGTCCACCCTTATGTCTCAATCAGCTGTGGGTCTAGATATGGTCAATCCAGGTTGCATCACAGCCCCTGAACGAATTTTGTAAGAATTTCTCTCTCTTTCACTGCCTTTGTTTCGCGGGTTTTGAAAAGTAATTTATTTTTATAATGGGGTTTAGCTGCTTTTCACGGCTGTGTTTATGCCGCTTTACACCCCCTTGACTCACTTGCAGAGAGATATCAATACATAGGTTTGAAGATTCTTCCTCGTCAGATATATTCTTGTGCGGTGAATAGGGGGTGTTGAGTCCAGTTCACTGAAAAAGGAATAGGTCTTGTCTCTTACATATTGGGTTTATGGAACGGTATCTGAGCTAATTTGAAACCCTTGTTTTATGCATCACCCCACCTCACCTTTCCCGTTCAGCAGCCATAGTGTGTTTTCTGAACGTGTGACTCTGTTCTGTTTTGTAATTCAGTTCAAGTGTAGCGGTTTTTACATTCCCTCTCTAAGTGATATCTTATGATAAGTGTCTTTTTCTGTGTGACTTATTTCACTTAGAATCGTCGTACCTAAATCCACTCATCGTGCTTCTACTAGCCTTATGACGTGGATTTCATGGCTGAGTGATATTCCATTGTACATGAGGACCACAACTTCTTTATCCATTTTTCTCTTTCCTAGGATATTTAAGGTGTAATGAAGTGGGGGTTCTTCTCAACAGAGCAGCCCTAAACTTTGGGGTGCCTGTGTCTTGCTGATTTTTAGTTTTCCCAATTTATACGCCCATGAGTGGAAGTGCCCTATGCTCTCCAAGCTGTGTTTTTTAGATGTTTCAGAACACACCATACACTTCTCCAGAGTGGCTGTTGGCAATTTACATCCCACCCATCAGCGTAGCAAGGCTCCCATTTCTCCATGGCCGGTCCTGCATTTCTGGTTTGGACACTTTTTTCCGCATGGCCCTTTTGCCCGCTGGGAAGCGAGACTTCTTTGGAGCGCTGATTGGCCTTTCCAGGTTGCTTGGTTGGCCAAAAAGGGCGTATGCGTTTTTTCCTGAATATATTCAGGAAAAAACGCATACGCCCTTTTTGGCCAAGGGCATCATTGTCCACGTTTTGCCGCTTTTCATGTGCTTTCAAGGCGATTCGAATCTACCTCCTGAAATCTGTTTCCTGCAATTCTGCCTTGCTTTCAAAGCCTCTTCGTTGCCTTCCCTTAATATATTTGTGGACGAGAGGTATCATTTAAAACTCTGCAGGTTTGTGAATTGCAGTGCCCCTGAGCTCCATTTTTCAACTCGCTTTTTTGGGAGCTGGCCGCAAAAGCGCAGGATTGCTTCAGGCCCTCTTCTGATTCTGGGGGGCAGGCTGAGCTTGTGCTTAATTCTTCTTCCTGATGGGAAAATAGAGTGACCTGTGCCTGTCCCAACACCTAGAGCTAGTCTCTCATTGGTTGCCCCTCTTCCCGTTCATCCTCAGGACAAATTGCAACCTGTACGGAACAGGAGGTTAAAGGTGCTGATTCTCCAAGGAGGGAGATGGCTAGTAAATCGGCTGGAATGGCGAACCCGAGCAAAGGAGATGAGAAATGAGGTGCGTTTTAGAAACCTTTCCCGATCACACGGTGTACCATCTTCTGGGTTTCTCATGCCTGTTTTCGACGTAGGAAGATGCCCTTGAACCTGGAGATTTGGGACCCATGGGATGGGTACCATGCAGTATTACTTGAAAGGGTCTGCGTTGGCTCACCCAACCTCACCGAACCTCTCAGCCCCAAGAGTGTCCACCCTTATGTCTCAATCAGCTGTGGGTCTAGATATGGTCAATCCAGGTTGCATCACAGCCCCTGAACGAATTTTGTAAGAATTTCTCTCTCTTTCACTGCCTTTGTTTCACGGGTTTTGAAAAGTAATTTATTTTTATAATGGGGTTTAGCTGCTTTTCACGGCTGTGTTTATGCCGCTTTACACCCCCTTGACTCACTTACAGAGAGATATCAATACATAGGTTTGAAGATTCTTACTAGTCAGATATATTCTTGTGTGGTGAATAGGGGGTGTTGAGTCTAGTTCACTGAAAAAGGAATAGGTCTTGTCTCTTACATATTGGGTTTATGGAACGGTATCTGAGCTAATTTGAAACCCTTTATTTATGCATCACCCCACCTCACCTTTCCCGTTCAGCAGCCATAGTGTGTTTTCTGAACGTGTGACTCTGTTCTGTTTTGTAATTCAGTTCAAGTGTAGCGGTTTTTACATTCCCTCTCTAAGTGATATCTTATGATAAGTGTCTTTTTCTGTGTGACTTATTTCACTTAGAATCGTCGTACCTAAATCCACTCATCGTGCTGCTACTAGCCTTATGACGTGGATTTCATGGCTGAGTGATATTCCATTGTACATGAGGACCACAACTTCTTTATCCATTTTTCTCTTGCCTAGGATATTTAAGGTGTAATGAAGTGGGGGTTCTTGTCAACAGAGCAGCCCTAAACTTTGGGGTGCCTGTGTCTTGCTGATTTTTAGTTTTCCCAATTTATACGCCCATGAGTGGAAGTGCCCTATGCTCTCCAAGCTGTGTTTTTTAGATGTTTCAGAACACACCGTACACTTCTCCAGAGTGGCTGTTGGCAATTTACATCCCACCCATCAGCGTAGCAAGGCTCCCATTTCTCCATGGCCGGTCCTGCATTTCTGGTTTGGACACTTTTTTCCGCATGGCCCTTTTGCCCGCTGGGAAGCGAGACTTCTTTGGAGCTCTGATTGGCCTTTCCAGGTTGCTTGGTTGGCCAAAAAGGGCGTATGCGTTTTTTCCTGAATATATTCAGGAAAAAACGCATACGCCCTTTTTGGCCAAGGGCATTATTGTCCAGGTTTTGCCGCTTTTCATGTGCTTTCAAGGCAATTCGAATCTACCTCCTGAAATCTGTTTCCTGCAATTCTGCCTTGCTTTCAAAGCCTCTTCGTTGCCTTCCCTTAATATATTTGTGGACGAGAGGTATCATTTAAAACTCTGCAGGTTTGTGAATTGCAGTGCCCCTGAGCTCCATTTTTCAACTCGCTTTTTTGGGAGCTGGCCGCAAAAGCGCAGGATTGCTTCAGGCCCTCTTCTGGTTCTGGGGGGCAGGCTGAGCTTGTGCTTAATTCTTCTTCCTGATGGGAAAATAGAGTGACCTGTGCCTGTCCCAACCCCTAGAGCTAGTCTCTCATTGGTTCCCCGTCTTCCCGTTCATCCTCAGGACAAATTGCAACCTGTACGGAACAGGAGGTCAAAGGTGCTGTTTCTCCAAGGAGGGAGATGGCTAGTAAATCGGCTGGAATGGCGAACCCGAGCAAAGGAGATGAGAAATGAGGTGCGTTTTAGAAACCTTTCCCGATCACACGGTGTACCATCTTCTGGGTTTCTCATGCCTGTTTTCGACGTAGGAAGATGCCCTTGAACCTGGAGATTTGGGACCCATGGGATGGGTACCATGCAGTATTACTTGAAAGGGTCTGCGTTGGCTCACCCAACCTCACCGAACCTCTCAGCCCCAAGAGTGTCCACCCTTATGTCTCAATCAGCTGTGGGTCTAGATATGGTCAATCCAGGTTGCATCACAGCCCCTGAACGAATTTTGTAAGAATTTCTCTCTCTTTCACTGCCTTTGTTTCACGGGTTTTGAAAAGTAATTTATTTTTATAATGGGGTTTAGCTGCTTTTCACGGCTGTGTTTATGCCGCTTTACACCCCCTTGACTCACTTACAGAGAGATATCAATACATAGGTTTGAAGATTCTTACTAGTCAGATATATTCTTGTGCGGTGAATAGGGGGTGTTGAGTCCAGTTCACTGAAAAAGGAATAGGTCTTGTCTCTTACATATTGGGTTTATGGAACGGTATCTGAGCTAATTTGAAACCCTTGTTTTATGCATCACCCCACCTCACCTTTCCCGTTCAGCAGCCATAGTGTGTTTTCTGAACGTGTGACTCTGTTCTGTTTTGTAATTCAGTTCAAGTGTAGCGGTTTTTACATTCCCTCTCTAAGTGATATCTTATGATAAGTGTCTTTTTCTGTGTGACTTATTTCACTTAGAATCGTCGTACCTAAATCCACTCATCGTGCTGCTACTAGCCTTATGACGTGTATTTCATGGCTGAGTGATATTCCATTGTACATGAGGACCACAACTTCTTTATCCATTTTTCTCTTTCCTAGGATATTTAAGGTGTAATGAAGTGGGGGTTCTTGTCAACAGAGCAGCCCTAAACTTTGGGGTGCCTGTGTCTTGCTGATTTTTAGTTTTCCCAATTTATACGCCCATGAGTGGAAGTGCCCTATGCTCTCCAAGCTGTGTTTTTTAGATGTTTCAGAACACACCGTACACTTCTCCAGAGTGGCTGTTGGCAATTTACATCCCACCCATCAGCGTAGCAAGGCTCCCGTTTCTCCATGGCCGGTCCTGCATTTCTGGTTTGGACACTTTTTTCCGCATGGCCCTTTTGCCCGCTGGGAAGCGAGACTTCTTTGGAGCGCTGATTGGCCTTTCCAGGTTGCTTGGTTGGCCAAAAAGGGCGTAAGCGTTTTTTCCTGAATATATTCAGAAAAAACGCATACGCCCTTTTTGGCCAAGGGCATCATTGTCCACGTTTTGCCGCTTTTCAGGTGCTTTCAAGGCGATTCAAATCTACCTCCTGAAATCTGTTTCCTGCAATTCTGCCTTGTTTTCAAAGCCTCTTCGTTGCCTTCCCTTAATATATTTGTGGACGAGAGTTATCATTTAAAACTCTGCAGGTTTGTGAATTGCAGTGCCCCTGAGCTCCATTTTTCAACTCGCTTTTTTGGGAGCTGGCCGCAAAAGCGCAGGATTGCTTCAGGCCCTCTTCTGATTCTGGGGGGCAGGCTGAGCTTGTGCTTAATTCTTCTTCCTGATGGGAAAATAGAGTGACCTGTGCCTGTCCCAACACCTAGAGCTAGTCTCTCATTGGTTCCCCCTCTTCCCGTTCATCCTCAGGACAAATTGCAACCTGTACGGAACAGGAGGTTAAAGGTGCTGATTCTCCAAGGAGGGAGATGGCTAGTAAATCGGCTGGAATGGCGAACCCGAGCAAAGGAGATGAGAAATGAGGTGCGTTTTAGAAACCTTTCCGGATCACACGGTGTACCATCTTCTGGGTTTCTCATGCCTGTTTTCGACGTAGGAAGATGCCCTTGAACCTGGAGATTTGGGACCCATGGGATGGGTACCATGCAGTATTACTTGAAAGGGTCTGCGTTGGCTCACCCAACCTCACCGAACCTCTCAGCCCCAAGAGTGTCCACCCTTATGTCTCAATCAGCTGTGGGTCTAGATATGGTCAATCCAGGTTGCATCACAGCCCCTGAACGAATTTTGTAAGAATTTCTCTCTCTTTCACTGCCTTTGTTTCACGGGTTTTGAAAAGTAATTTATTTTTATAATGGGGTTTAGCTGCTTTTCACGGCTGTGTTTATGCCGCTTTACACCCCCTTGACTCACTTACAGAGAGATATCAATACATAGGTTTGAAGATTCTTACTAGTCAGATATATTCTTGTGCGGTGAATAGGGGGTGTTGAGTCTAGTTCACTGAAAAAGGAATAGGTCTTGTCTCTTACATATTGGGTTTATGGAACGGTATCTGAGCTAATTTGAAACCCTTGTTTTATGCATCACCCCACCTCACCTTTCCCGTTCAGCAGCCATAGTGTGTTTTCTGAACGTGTGACTCTGTTCTGTTTTGTAATTCAGTTCAAGTGTAGCGGTTTTTACATTCCCTCTCTAAGTGATATCTTATGATAAGTGTCTTTTTCTGTGTGACTTATTTCACTTAGAATCGTCGTACCTAAATCCACTCATCGTGCTGCTACTAGCCTTATGACGTGGATTTCATGGCTGAGTGATATTCCATTGTACATGAGGACCACAACTTCTTTATCCATTTTTCTCTTGCCTAGGATATTTAAGGTGTAATGAAGTGGGGGTTCTTGTCAACAGAGCAGCCCTAAACTTTGGGGTGCCTGTGTCTTGCTGATTTTTAGTTTTCCCAATTTATACGCCCATGAGTGGAAGTGCCCTATGCTCTCCAAGCTGTGTTTTTTAGATGTTTCAGAACACACCGTACACTTCTCCAGAGTGGCTGTTGGCAATTTACATCCCACCCATCAGCGTAGCAAGGCTCCCATTTCTCCATGGCCGGTCCTGCATTTCTGGTTTGGACACTTTTTTCCGCATGGCCCTTTTGCCCGCTGGGAAGCGAGACTTCTTTGGAGCTCTGATTGGCCTTTCCAGGTTGCTTGGTTGGCCAAAAATGGCATATGCGTTTTTTCCTGAATATATTCAGGAAAAAACGCATACGCCCTTTTTGGCCAAGGGCATCATTGTCCACGTTTTGCCGCTTTTCATGTGCTTTCAAGGCAATTCGAATCTACCTCCTGAAATCTGTTTCCTGCAATTCTGCCTTGCTTTCAAAGCCTCTTCGTTGCCTTCCCTTAATATATTTGTGGACGAGAGGTATCATTTAAACTCTGCAGGTTTGTGAATTGCAGTGCCCCTGAGCTCCATTTTTCAACTCGCTTTTTTGGGAGCTGGCCGCAAAAGCGCAGGATTGCTTCAGGCCCTCTTCTGGTTCTGGGGGGCAGGCTGAGCTTGTGCTTAATTCTTCTTCCTGATGGGAAAATAGAGTGACCTGTGCCTGTCCCAACCCCTAGAGCTAGTCTCTCATTAGTTCCCCCTCTTCCCGTTCATCCTCAGGACAAATTGCAACCTGTACGGAACAGGAGGTCAAAGGTGCTGTTTCTCCAAGGAGGGAGATGGCTAGTAAATCGGCTGGAATGGCGAACCCGAGCAAAGGAGATGAGAAATGAGGTGCGTTTTAGAAACCTTTCCCGATCACACGGTGTACCATCTTCTGGGTTTCTCATGCCTGTTTTCGACGTAGGAAGATGCCCTTGAACCTGGAGATTTGGGACCCATGGGATGGGTACCATGCAGTATTACTTGAAAGGGTCTGCGTTGGCTCACCCAACCTCACCGAACCTCTCAGCCCCAAGAGTGTCCACCCTTATGTCTCAATCAGCTGTGGGTCTAGATATGGTCAATCCAGGTTGCATCACAGCCCCTGAACGAATTTTGTAAGAATTTCTAACTCTTTCACTGCCTTTGTTTCACGGGTTTTGAAAAGTAATTTATTTTTATAATGGGGTTTAGCTGCTTTTCACGGCTGTGTTTATGCCGCTTTACACCCCCTTGACTCACTTACAGAGAGATATCAATACATAGGTTTGAAGATTCTTACTAGTCAGATATATTCTTGTGCGGTGAATAGGGGGTGTTGAGTCCAGTTCACTGAAAAAGGAATAGGTCTTGTCTCTTACATATTGGGTTTATGGAACGGTATCGGAGCTAATTTGAAACTCTTGTTTTATGCATCACCCCACCTCACCTTTCCCGTTCAGCAGCCATAGTGTGTTTTCTGAACGTGTGACTCTGTTCTGTTTTGTAATTCAGTTCAAGTGTAGCGGTTTTTACATTCCCTCTCTAAGTGATATCTTATGATAAGTGTCTTTTTCTGTGTGACTTATTTCACTTAGAATCGTCGTACCTAAATCCACTCATCGTGCTGCTACTAGCCTTATGACGTGGATTTCATGGCTGAGTGATATTCCATTGTACATGAGGACCACAACTTCTTTATCCATTTTTCTCTTTCCTAGGATATTTAAGGTGTAATGAAGTGGGGGTTCTTGTCAACAGAGCAGCCCTAAACTTTGGGGTGCCTGTGTCTTGCTGATTTTTAGTTTTCCCAATTTATACGCCCATGAGTGGAAGTGCCCTATGCTCTCCAAGCTGTGTTTTTTAGATGTTTCAGAACACACCGTACACTTCTCCAGAGTGGCTGTTGGCAATTTACATCCCACCCATCAGCGTAGCAAGGCTCCCGTTTCTCCATGGCCGGTCCTGCATTTCTGGTTTGGACACTTTTTTCCGCATGGCCCTTTTGCCCGCTGGGAAGCGAGACTTCTTTGGAGCGCTGATTGGCCTTTCCAGGTTGCTTGGTTGGCCAAAAACGGCGTAAGCGTTTTTTCCTGAATATATTCAGGAAAAAACGCATACGCCCTTTTTGGCCAAGGGCATCATTGTCCACGTTTTGCCGCTTTTCATGTGCTTTCAAGGCGATTCGAATCTACCTCCTGAAATCTGTTTCCTGCAATTCTGCCTTGCTTTCAAAGCCTCTTCGTTGCCTTCCCTTAATATATTTGTGGACGAGAGGTATCATTTAAAACTCTGCAGGTTTGTGAATTGCAGTGCCCCTGAGCTCCATTTTTCAACTCGCTTTTTTGGGAGCTGGCCGCAAAAGCGCAGGATTGCTTCCGGCCCTCTTCTCGTTCTGGGGGGCAGGCTGAGCTTGTGCTTAATTCTTCTTCCTGATGGGAAAATAGAGTGACCTGTGCCTGTCCCAACACCTAGAGCTAGTCTCTCATTGGTTCCCCCTCTTCCCGTTCATCCTCAGGACAAATTGCAACCTGTACGGAACAGGAGGTTAAAGGTGCTGATTCTCCAAGGAGGGAGATGGCTAGTAAATCGGCTGGAATGGCGAACCCGAGCAAAGGAGATGAGAAATGAGGTGCGTTTTAGAAACCTTTCCTGATCACACGGTGTACCATCTTCTGGGTTTCTCATGCCTGTTTTCGACGTAGGAAGATGCCCTTGAACCTGGAGATTTGGGACCCATGGGATGGGTACCATGCAGTATTACTTGAAAGGGTCTGCGTTGGCTCACCCAACCTCACCGAACCTCTCAGCCCCAAGAGTGTCCACCCTTATGTCTCAATCAGCTGTGGGTCTAGATATGGTCAATCCAGGTTGCATCACAGCCCCTGAACGAATTTTGTAAGAATTTCTCTCTCTTTCACTGCCTTTGTTTCACGGGTTTTGAAAAGTAATTTATTTTTATAATGGGGTTTAGCTGCTTTTCACGGCTGTGTTTATGCCGCTTTACACCCCCTTGACTAACTTACAGAGAGATATCAATACATAGGTTTGAAGATTCTTACTAGTCAGATATATTCTTGTGCGGTGAATAGGGGGTGTTGAGTCCAGTTCACTGAAAAAGGAATAGGTCTTGTCTCTTACATATGGGGTTTATGGAACGGTATCTGAGCTAATTTAAAACCCTTGTTTTATGCATCACCCCACCTCACCTTTCCCGTTCAGCAGCCATAGTGTGTTTTCTGAACGTGTGACTCTGTTCTGTTTTGTAATTCAGTTCAAGTGTAGCGGTTTTTACATTCCCTCTCTAAGTGATATCTTATGATAAGTGTCTTTTTCTGTGTGACTTATTTCACTTAGAATCGTCGTACCTAAATCCACTCATCGTGCTGCTACTAGCCTTATGACATGGATTTCATGGCTGAGTGATATTCCATTGTACATGAGGACCACAACTTCTTTATCCATTTTTCTCTTTCCTAGGATATTTAAGGTGTAATGAAGTGGGGGTTCTTGTCAACAGAGCAGCCCTAAACTTTGGGGTGCCTGTGTCTTGCTGATTTTTAGTTTTCCCAATTTATACGCCCATGAGTGGAAGTGCCCTATGCTCTCCAAGCTGTGTTTTTTAGATGTTTCAGAACACACCGTACACTTCTCCAGAGTGGCTGTTGGCAATTTACATCCCACCCATCAGCGTAGCAAGGCTCCCGTTTCTCCATGGCCGGTCCTGCATTTCTGGTTTGGACACTTTTTTCCGCATGGCCCTTTTGCCCGCTGGGAAGCGAGACTTCTTTGGAGCGCTGATTGGCCTTTCCAGGTTGCTTGGTTGGCCAAAAAGGGCGTATGCGTTTTTTCCTGAATATATTCAGGAAAAAACGCATACGCCCTTTTTGGCCAAGGGCATCATTGTCCACGTTTTGCCGCTTTTCATGTGCTTTCAAGGCGATTCGAATCTACCTCCTGAAATCTGTTTCCTGCAATTCTGCCTTGCTTTCAAAGCCTCTTCGTTGCCTTCCCTTAATATATTTGTGGACGAGAGGTATCATTTAAAACTCTGCAGGTTTGTGAATTGCAGTGCCCCTGAGCTCCATTTTTCAACTCGCTTTTTTGGGAGCTGGCCGCAAAAGCGCAGGATTGCTTCAGGCCCTCTTCTCGTTCTGGGGGGCAGGCTGAGCTTGTGCTTAATTCTTCTTCCTGATGGGAAAATAGAGTGACCTGTGCCTGTCCCAACCCCTAGAGCTAGTGTCTCATTGGTTCCCCCTCTTCCCGTTCATCCTCAGGACAAATTGCAACCTGTACGGAACAGGAGGTTAAAGGTGCTGATTCTCCAAGGAGGGAGATGGCTAGTAAATCGGCTGGAATGGCGAACCCGAGCAAAGGAGATGAGAAATGAGGTGCGTTTTAGAAACCTTTCCCGATCACACGGTGTACCATCTTCTGGGTTTCTCATGCCTGTTTTCGACGTAGGAAGATGCCCTTGAACCTGGAGATTTGGGACCCATGGGATGGGTACCATGCAGTATTACTTGAAAGGGTCTGCGTTGGCTCACCCAACCTCACCGAACCTCTCAGCCCCAAGAGTGTCCACCCTTATGTCTCAATCAGCTGTGGGTCTAGATATGGTCAATCCAGGTTGCATCACAGCCCCTGAACGAATTTTGTAAGAATTTCTCTCTCTTTCACTGCCTTTGTTTCACGGGTTTTGAAAAGTAATTTATTTTTATAATGGTGTTTAGCTGCTTTTCACGGCTGTGTTTATGCCGCTTTACACCCCCTTGACTCACTTACAGAGAGATATCAATACATAGGTTTGAAGATTCTTACTAGTCAGATATATTCTTGTGCGGTGAATAGGGGGTGTTGAGTCCAGTTCACTGAAAAAGGAATAGGTCTTGTCTCTTACATATTGGGTTTATGGAACGGTATCTGAGCTAATTTGAAACCCTTGTTTTATGCATCACCCCACCTCACCTTTCCCGTTCAGCAGCCATAGTGTGTTTTCTGAACGTGTGACTCTGTTCTGTTTTGTAATTCAGTTCAAGTGTAGCGGTTTTTACATTCCCTCTCTAAGTGATATCTTATGATAAGTGTCTTTTTCTGTGTGACTTATTTCACTTAGAATCGTCGTACCTAAATCCACTCATCGTGCTGCTACTAGCCTTATGACGTGGATTTCATGGCTGAGTGATATTCCATTGTACATGAGGACCACAACTTCTTTATCCATTTTTCGCTTTCCTAGGATATTTAAGGTGTAATGAAGTGGGGGTTCTTGTCAACAGAGCAGCCCTAAACTTTGGGGTGCCTGTGTCTTGCTGATTTTTAGTTTTCCCAATTTATACGCCCATGAGTGGAAGTGCCCTATGCTCTCCAAGCTGTGTTTTTTAGATGTTTCAGAACACACCGTACACTTCTCCAGAGTGGCTGTTGGCAATTTACATCCCACCCATCAGCGTAGCAAGGCTCCCATTTCTCCATGGCCGGTCCTGCATTTCTGGTTTGGACACTTTTTTCCGCATGGCCCTTTTGCCCGCTGGGAAGCGAGACTTCTTTGGAGCGCTGATTGGCCTTTCCAGGTTGCTTGGTTGGCCAAAAAGGGCGTATGCGTTTTTTCCTGAATATATTCAGGAAAAAACGCATACGCCCTTTTTGGCCAAGGGCATCATTGTCCACGTTTTGCCGCTTTTCATGTGCTTTCAAGGCGATTCGAATCTACCTCCTGAAATCTGTTTCCTGCAATTCTGCCTTGCTTTCAAAGCCTCTTCGTTGCCTTCCCTTAATATATTTGTGGACGAGAGGTATCATTTAAAACTCTGCAGGTTTGTGAATTGCAGTGCCCCTGAGCTCCATTTTTCAACTCGCTTTTTTGGGAGCTGGCCGCAAAAGCGCAGGATTGCTTCAGGCCCTCTTCTGGTTCTGGGGGGCAGGCTGAGCTTGTGCTTAATTCTTCTTCCTGATGGGAAAATAGAGTGACCTGTGCCTGTCCCAACACCTAGAGCTAGTCTCTCATTGGTTCCCCCTCTTCCCGTTCATCCTCAGGACAAATTGCAACCTGTACGGAACAGGAGGTTAAAGGTGCTGATTCTCCAAGGAGGGAGATGGCTAGTAAATCGGCTGGAATGGCGAACCCGAGCAAAGGAGATGAGAAATGAGGTGCGTTTTAGAAACCTTTCCCGATCACACGGTGTACCATCTTCTGGGTTTCTCATGCCTGTTTTCGACGTAGGAAGATGCCCTTGAACCTGGAGATTTGGGACCCATGGGATGGGTACCATGCAGTATTACTTGAAAGGGTCTGCGTCGGCTCACCCAACCTCACCGAACCTCTCAGCCCCAAGAGTGTCCACCCTTATGTCTCAATCAGCTGTGGGTCTAGATATGGTCAATCCAGGTTGCATCACAGCCCCTGAACGAATTTTGTAAGAATTTCTCTCTCTTTCACTGCCTTTGTTTCACGGGTTTTGAAAAGTAATTTATTTTTATAATGGGGTTTAGCTGCTTTTCACGGCTGTGTTTATGCCGCTTTACACCCCCTTGACTCACTTACAGAGAGATATCAATACATAGGTTTGAAGATTCTTACTAGTCAGATATATTCTTGTGCGGTGAATAGGGGGTGTTGAGTCCAGTTCACTGAAAAAGGAATAGGTCTTGTCTCTTACATATTGGGTTTATGGAACGGTATCGGAGCTAATTTGAAACCCTTGTTTTATGCATCACCCCACCTCACCTTTCCCGTTCAGCAGCCATAGTGTGTTTCCTAAACGTGTGACTCTGTTCTGTTTTGCAATTCAGTTCAAGTGTAGCGGTTTTTCCTTTCCCTCTATAAGTGATATCTTATGATAAGTGTCTTTTTCTGTGTGACTTATTTCACTTAGAATCGTCGTACCTAAATCCACTCATCGTGCTGCTACTAGCCTTATGACGTGGATTTCATGGCTGAGTGATATTCCATTGTACATGAGGACCACAACTTCTTTATCCATTTTTCGCTTTCCTAGGATATTTAAGGTGTAATGAAGTGGGGGTTCTTGTCAACAGAGCAGCCCTAAACTTTGGGGTGCCTGTGTCTTGCTGATTTTTAGTTTTCCCAATTTATACGCCCATGAGTGGAAGTGCCCTATGCTCTCCAAGCTGTGTTTTTTAGATGTTTCAGAACACACCGTACACTTCTCCAGAGTGGCTGTTGGCAATTTACATCCCACCCATTAGCGTAGCAAGGCTCCCGTTTCTCCATGGCCGGTCCTGCATTTCTGGTTTGGACACTTTTTTCCGCATGGCCCTTTTGCCCGCTGGGAAGCGAGACTTCTTTGGAGCGCTGATTGGCCTTTCCAGGTTGCTTGGTTGGCCAAAAAGGGCGTATGCGTTTTTTCCTGAATATATTCAGGAAAAAACGCATACGCCCTTTTTGGCCAAGGGCATCATTGTCCACGTTTTGCCGCTTTTCATGTGCTTTCAAGGCGATTCGAATCTACCTCCTGAAATCTGTTTCCTGCAATTCTGCCTTGCTTTCAAAGCCTCTTCGTTGCCTTCCCTTAATATATTTGTGGACGAGAGGTATCATTTAAAACTCTGCAGGTTTGTGAATTGCAGTGCCCCTGAGCTCCATTTTTCAACTCGCTTTTTTGGGAGCTGGCCGCAAAAGCGCAGGATTGCTTCAGGCCCTCTTCTGGTTCTGGGGGGCAGGCTGAGCTTGTGCTTAATTCTTCTTCCTGATGGGAAAATAGAGTGACCTGTGCCTGTCCCAACCCCTAGAGCTAGTCTCTCATTGGTTCCCCCTCTTCCCGTTCATCCTCAGGACAAATTGCAACCTGTACGGAACAGGAGGTTAAAGGTGCTGATTCTCCAAGGAGGGAGATGGCTAGTAAATCGGCTGGAATGGCGAACCCGAGCAAAGGAGATGAGAAATGAGGTGCGTTTTAGAAACCTTTCCCGATCACACGGTGTACCATCTTCTGGGTTTCTCATGCCTGTTTTCGACGTAGGAAGATGCCCTTGAACCTGGAGATTTGGGACCCATGGGATGGGTACCATGCAGTATTACTTGAAAGGGTCTGCGTTGGCTCACCCAACCTCACCGAACCTCTCAGCCCCAAGAGTGTCCACCCTTATGTCTCAATCAGCTGTGGGTCTAGATATGGTCAATCCAGGTTGCATCACAGCCCCTGAACGAATTTTGTAAGAATTTCTCTCTCTTTCACTGTCTTTGTTTCACTGGTTTTGAAAAGTAATTTATTTTTATAATGGGGTTTAGCTGCTTTTCACGGCTGTGTTTATGCCGCTTTACACACCCTTGACTCACTTACAGAGAGATATCAATACATAGGTTTGAAGTTTCTTACTAGTCAGATATATTCTTGTGCGTTGAATAGGGGGTGTTGAGTCCAGTTCACTGAAAAAGGAATAGGTCTTGTCTCTTACATATTGGGTTTATGGAACGGTATCGGAGCTAATTTGAAACCCTTGTTTTATGCATCACCCCACCTCACCTTTCCCGTTCAGCAGCCATAGTGTGTTTTCTAAACGTGTGACTCTGTTCTGTTTTGTAATTCAGTTCAAGTGTAGCGGTTTTTACATTCCCTCTCTAAGTGATATCTTATGATAAGTGTCTTTTTCTGTGTGACTTATTTCACTTAGAATCGTCGTACCTAAATCCACTCATCGTGCTGCTACTAGCCTTATGACGTGGATTTCATGGCTGAGTGATATTCCATTGTACATGAGGACCACAACTTCTTTATCCATTTTTCTCTCTCCTAGGATATTTAAGGTGTAATGAAGTGGGGGTTCTTGTCAACAGAGCAGCCCTAAACTTTGGGGTGCCTGTGTCTTGCTGATTTTTAGTTTTCCCAATTTATACGCCCATGAGTGGAAGTGCCCTATGCTCTCCAAGCTGTGTTTTTTAGATGTTTCAGAACACACCGTACACTTCTCCAGAGTGGCTGTTGGCAATTTACATCCCACCCATCAGCGTAGCAAGGCTCCCATTTCTCCATGGCCGGTCCTGCATTTCTGGTTTGGACACTTTTTTCCGCATGGCCCTTTTGCCCGCTGGGAAGCGAGACTTCTTTGGAGCGCTGATTGGCCTTTCCAGGTTGCTTGGTTGGCCAAAAAGGGCGTATGCGTTTTTTCCTGAATATATTCAGGAAAAAACGCATACGCCCTTTTTGGCCAAGGGCATCATTGTCCACGTTTTGCCGCTTTTCATGTGCTTTCAAGGCGATTCGAATCTACCTCCTGAAATCTGTTTCCTGCAATTCTGCCTTGCTTTCAAAGCCTCTTCGTTGCCTTCCCTTAATATATTTGTGGACGAGAGGTATCATTTAAAACTCTGCAGGTTTGTGAATTGCAGTGCCCCTGAGCTCCATTTTTCAACTCGCTTTTTTGGGAGCGGGCCGCAAAAGCGCAGGATTGCTTCAGGCCCTCTTCTGGTTCTGGGGGGCAGGCTGAGCTTGTGCTTAATTCTTCTTCCTGATGGGAAAATAGAGTGACCTGTGCCTGTCCCAACACCTAGAGCTAGTCTCTCATTGGTTCCCCCTCTTCCCCTTCATCCTCAGGACAAATTGCAACCTGTACGGAACAGGAGGTTAAAGGTGCTGATTCTCCAAGGAGGGAGATGGCTAGTAAATCAGCTGGAATGGCGAACCCGAGCAAAGGAGATGAGAAATGAGGTGCGTTTTAGAAACCTTTCCCGATCACACGGTGTACCATCTTCTGGGTTTCTCATGCCTGTTTTCGACGTAGGAAGATGCCCTTGAACCTGGAGATTTGGGACCCATGGGATGGGTACCATGCAGTATTACTTGAAAGGGTCTGCGTTGGCTCACCCAACCTCACCGAACCTCTCAGCCCCAAGAGTGTCCACCCTTATGTCTCAATCAGCTGTGGGTCTAGATATGGTCAATCCAGGTTGCATCACAGCCCCTGAACGAATTTTGTAAGAATTTCTCTCTCTTTCACTGCCTTTGTTTCACGGGTTTTGAAAAGTAATTTATTTTTATAATGGGGTTTAGCTGCTTTTCATGGCTGTGTTTATGCCGCTTTACACCCCCTTGACTCACTTACAGAGAGATATCAATACATAGGTTTGAAGATTCTTACTAGTCAGATATATTCTTGTGCGGTGAATAGGGGGTGTTGAGTCCAGTTCACTGAAAAAGGAATAGGTCTTGTCTCTTACATATTGGGTTTATGGAACGGTATCTGAGCTAATTTAAAACCGTTGTTTTATGCATCACCCCACCTCACCTTTCCCGTTCAGCAGCCATAGTGTGTTTCCTAAACGTGTGACTCTGTTCTGTTTTGTAATTCAGTTCAAGTGTAGCGGTTTTTACATACCCTCTCTAAGTGATATCTTATGATAAGTGTCTTTTTCTGTGTGACTTATTTCACTTAGAATCGTCGTACCTAAATCCACTCATCGTGCTGCTACTAGCCTTATGACGTGGATTTCATGGCTGAGTGATATTCCATTGTACATGAGGACCACAACTTCTTTATCCATTTTTCTCTTTCCTAGGATATTTAAGGTGTAATGAAGTGGGGGTTCTTGTCAACAGAGCAGCCCTAAACTTTGGGGTGCCTGTGTCTTGCTGATTTTTAGTTTTCCCAATTTATACGCCCATGAGTGGAAGTGCCCTATGCTCTCCAAGCTGTGTTTTTTAGATGTTTCAGAACACACCGTACACTTCTCCAGAGTGGCTGTTGGCAATTTACATCCCACCCATCAGCGTAGCAAGGCTCCCATTTCTCCATGGCCGGTCCTGCATTTCTGGTTTGGACACTTTTTTCCGCATGGCCCTTTTGCCCGCTGGGAAGCGAGACTTCTTTGGAGCGCTGATTGGCCTTTCCAGGTTGCTTGGTTGGCCAAAAAGGGCGTATGCGTTTTTTCCTGAATATATTCAGGAAAAAACGCATACGCCCTTTTTGGCCAAGGGCATCATTGTCCACGTTTTGCCGCTTTTCATGTGCTTTCAAGGCGATTCGAATCTACCTCCTGAAATCTGTTTCCTGCAATTCTGCCTTGCTTTCAAAGCCTCTTCGTTGCCTTCCCTTAATATATTTGTGGACGAGAGGTATCATTTAAAACTCTGCAGGTTTGTGAATTGCAGTGCCCCTGAGCTCCATTTTTCAACTCGCTTTTTTGGGAGCTGGCCGCAAAAGCGCAGGATTGCTTCAGGCCCTCTTCTCGTTCTGGGGGGCAGGCTGAGCTTGTGCTTAATTCTTCTTCCTGATGGGAAAATAGAGTGACCTGTGCCTGTCCCAACCCCTAGAGCTAGTCTCTCATTGGTTCCCCCTCTTCCCGTTCATTCTCAGGACAAATTGCAACCTGTACGGAACAGGAGGTTAAAGGTGCTGATTCTCCAAGGAGGGAGATGGCTAGTAAATCGGCTGGAATGGCGAACCCGAGCAAAGGAGATGAGAAATGAGGTGCGTTTTAGAAACCTTTCCCGATCACACGGTGTACCATCTTCTGGGTTTCTCATGCCTGTTTTCGACGTAGGAAGATGCCCTTGAACCTGGAGATTTGGGACCCATGGGATGGGTACCATGCAGTATTACTTGAAAGGGTCTGCGTTGGCTCACCCAACCTCACCGAACCTCTCAGCCCCAAGAGTGTCCACCCTTATGTCTCAATCAGCTGTGGGTCTAGATATGGTCAATCCAGGTTGCATCACAGCCCCTGAACGAATTTTGTAAGAATTTCTCTCTCTTTCACTGCCTTTGTTTCACGGGTTTTGAAAAGTAATTTATTTTTATAATGGGGTTTAGCTGCTTTTCACGGCTGTGTTTATGCCGCTTTACACCCCCTTGACTCACTTACAGAGAGATATCAATACATAGGTTTGAAGATTCTTACTAGTCAGATATATTCTTGTGCGGTGAATAGGGGGTGTTGAGTCCAGTTCACTGAAAAAGGAATAGGTCTTGTCTCTTACATATTGGGTTTATGGAACGGTATCTGAGCTAATTTGAAACCCTTGTTTTATGCATCACCCCACCTCACCTTTCCCGTTCAGCAGCCATAGTGTGTTTTCTGAACGTGTGACTCTGTTCTGTTTTGTAATTCAGTTCAAGTGTAGCGGTTTTTACATTCCCTCTCTAAGTGATATCTTATGATAAGTGTCTTTTTCTGTGTGACTTATTTCACTTAGAATCGTCGTACCTAAATCCACTCATCGTGCTGCTACTAGCCTTATGACGTGGATTTCATGGCTGAGTGATATTCCATTGTACATGAGGACCACAACTTCTTTATCCATTTTTCTCTTTCCTAGGATATTTAAGGTGTAATGAAGTGGGGGTTCTTGTCAACAGAGCAGCCCTAAACTTTGGGGTGCCTGTGTCTTGCTGATTTTTAGTTTTCCCAATTTATACGCCCATGAGTGGAAGTGCCCTATGCTCTCCAAGCTGTGTTTTTTAGATGTTTCAGAACACACCGTACACTTCTCCAGAGTGGCTGTTGGCAATTTACATCCCACCCATCAGCGTAGCAAGGCTCCCATTTCTCCATGGCCGGTCCTGCATTTCTGGTTTGGACACTTTTTTCCGCATGGCCCTTTTGCCCGCTGGGAAGCGAGACTTCTTTGGAGCGCTGATTGGCCTTTCCAGGTTGCTTGGTTGGCCACAAAGGGCGTATGCGTTTTTTCCTGAATATATTCAGGAAAAAACGCATACGCCCTTTTTGGCCAAGGGCATCATTGTCCACGTTTTGCCGCTTTTCATGTGCTTTCAAGGCGATTCGAATCTACCTCCTGAAATCTGTTTCCTGCAATTCTGCCTTGCTTTCAAAGCCTCTTCGTTGCCTTCCCTTAATATATTTGTGGACGAGAGGTATCATTTAAAACTCTGCAGGTTTGTGAATTGCAGTGCCCCTGAGCTCCATTTTTCAACTCGCTTTTTTGGGAGCTGGCCGCAAAAGCGCAGGATTGCTTCAGCCCCTCTTCTGGTTCTGGGGGGCAGGCTGAGCTTGTGCTTAATTCTTCTTCCTGATGGGAAAATAGAGTGACCTGTGCCTGTCCCAACCCCTAGAGCTAGTGTCTCATTGGTTCCCCCTCTTCCCGTTCATCCTCAGGACAAATTGCCACCTGTACGGAACAGGAGGTTAAAGGTGCTGATTCTCCAAGGAGGGAGATGGCTAGTAAATCGGCTGGAATGGCGAACCCGAGCAAAGGAGATGAGAAATGAGGTGCGTTTTAGAAACCTTTCCCGATCACACGGTGTACCATCTTCTGGGTTTCTCATGCCTGTTTTCGACGTAGGAAGATGCCCTTGAACCTGGAGATTTGGGACCCATGGGATGGGTACCATGCAGTATTACTTGAAAGGGTCTGCGTCGGCTCACCCAACCTCACCGAACCTCTCAGCCCCAAGAGTGTCCACCCTTATGTCTCAATCAGCTGTGGGTCTAGATATGGTCAATCCAGGTTGCATCACAGCCCCTGAACGAATTTTGTAAGAATTTCTCTCTCTTTCACTGCCTTTGTTTCACGGGTTTTGAAAAGTAATTTATTTTTATAATGGGGTTTAGCTGCTTTTCACAGCTGTGTTTATGCCGCTTTACACCCCCTTGACTCACTTACAGAGAGATATCAATACATAGGTTTGAAGATTCTTACTAGTCAGATATATTCTTGTGCGGTGAATAGGGGGTGTTGAGTCCAGTTCACTGAAAAAGGAATAGGTCTTGTCTCTTACATATTGGGTTTATGGAACGGTATCGGAGCTAATTTGAAACCCTTGTTTTATGCATCACCCCACCTCACCTTTCCCGTTCAGCAGCCATAGTGTGTTTTCTAAACGTGTGACTCTGTTCTGTTTTGTAATTCAGTTCAAGTGTAGCGGTTTTTACATTCCCTCTCTAAGTGATATCTTATGATAAGTGTCTTTTTCTGTGTGACTTATTTCACTTAGAATCGTCGTACCTAAATCCACTCATCGTGCTGCTACTAGCCTTATGACGTGGATTTCATGGCTGAGTGATATTCCATTGTACATGAGGACCACAACTTCTTTATCCATTTTTCTCTCTCCTAGGATATTTAAGGTATAATGAAGTGGGGGTTCTTGTCAACAGAGCAGCCCTAAACTTTGGGGTGCCTGTGTCTTGCTGATTTTTAGTTTTCCCAATTTATACGCCCATGAGTGGAAGTGCCCTATGCTCTCCAATCTGTGTTTTTTAGATGTTTCAGAACACACCGTACACTTCTCCAGAGTGGCTGTTGGCAATTTACATCCCACCCATCAGCGTAGCAAGGCTCCCATTTCTCCATGGCCGGTCCTGCATTTCTGGTTTGGACACTTTTTTCCGCATGGCCCTTTTGCCCGCTGGGAAGCGAGACTTCTTTGGAGCGCTGATTGGCCTTTCCAGGTTGCTTGGTTGGCCAAAAAGGGCGTATGCGTTTTTTCCTGAATATATTCAGGAAAAAACGCATACGCCCTTTTTGGCCAAGGGCATCATTGTCCACGTTTTGCCGCTTTTCATGTGCTTTCAAGGCGATTCGAATCTACCTCCTGAAATCTGTTTCCTGCAATTCTGCCTTGCTTTCAAAGCCTCTTCGTTGCCTTCCCTTAATATATTTGTGGACGAGAGGTATCATTTAAAACTCTGCAGGTTTGTGAATTGCAGTGCCCCTGAGCTCCATTTTTCAACTCGCTTTTTTGGGAGCTGGCCGCAAAAGCGCAGGATTGCTTCAGGCCCTCTTCTGGTTCTGGGGGGCAGGCTGAGCTTGTGCTCAATTCTTCTTCCTGATGGCAAAATAGAGTGACCTGTGCCTGTCCCAACCCCTAGAGCTAGTCTCTCATTGGTTGCCCCTCTTCCCGTTCATCCTCAGGACAAATTGCAACCTGTACGGAACAGGAGGTTAAAGGTGCTGATACTCCAAGGAGGGAGATGGCTAGTAAATCGGCTGGAATGGCGAACCCGAGCAAAGGAGATGAGAAATGAGGTGCGTTTTAGAAACCTTTCCCGATCACACGGTGTACCATCTTCTGGGTTTCTCATGCCTGTTTTCGACGTAGGAAGATGCCCTTGAACCTGGAGATTTGGGACCCATGGGATGGGTACCATGCAGTATTACTTGAAAGGGTCTGCGTCGGCTCACCCAACCTCACCGAAACTCTCAGCCCCAAGAGTGTCCACCCTTATGTCTCAATCAGCTGTGGGTCTAGATATGGTCAATCCAGGTTGCATCACAGCCCCTGAACGAATTTTGTAAGAATTTCTCTCTCTTTCACTGTCTTTGTTTCACAGGTTTTGAAAAGTAATTTATTTTTATAATGGGGTTTAGCTGCTTTTCACGGCTGTGTTTATGCCGCTTTACACCCCCTTGACTCACTTACGGAGAGATATCAATACATAGGTTTGAAGATTCTTCCTAGTCAGATATATTCTTGTGCGGTGAATAGGGGGTGTTGAGTCCAGTTCACTGAAAAAGGAATAGGTCTTGTCTCTTACATATTGGGTTTATGGAACGGTATCTGAGCTAATTTGAAACCCTTGTTTTATGCATCACCCCACCTCACCTTTCCCGTTCAGCAGCCATAGTGTGTTTTCTAAACGTGTGACTCTGTTCTGTTTTGTAATTCAGTTCAAGTGTAGCGGTTTTTACATTCCCTCTCTAAGTGATATCTTATGATAAGTGTCTTTTTCTGTGTGACTTATTTCACTTAGAATCGTCGTACCTAAATCCACTCATTGTGCTGCTACTAGCCTTATGACGTGGATTTCATGGCTGAGTGATATTCCATTGTACATGAGGACCACAACTTCTTTATCCATTTTTCTCTTTCCTAGGATATTTAAGGTGTAATGAAGTGGGGGTTCTTGTCAACAGAGCAGCCCTAAACTTTGGGGTGCCTGTGTCTTGCTGATTTTTAGTTTTCCCAATTTATACGCCCATGAGTGGAAGTGCCCTATGCTCTCCAAGCTGTGTTTTTTAGATGTTTCAGAACACACCGTACACTTCTCCAGAGTGGCTGTTGGCAATTTACATCCCACCCATCAGCGTAGCAAGGCTCCCATTTCTCCATGGCCGGTCCTGCATTTCTGGTTTGGACACTTTTTTCCGCATGGCCCTTTTGCCCGCTGGGAAGCGAGACTTCTTTGGAGCGCTGATTGGCCTTTCCAGGTTGCTTGGTTGGCCACAAAGGGCGTATGCGTTTTTTCCTGAATATATTCAGGAAAAAACGCATACGCCCTTTTTGGCCAAGGGCATCATTGTCCACGTTTTGCCGCTTTTCATGTGCTTTCAAGGCGATTCGAATCTACCTCCTGAAATCTGTTTCCTGCAATTCTGCCTTGCTTTCAAAGCCTCTTCGTTGCCTTCCCTTAATATATTTGTGGACGAGAGGTATCATTTAAAACTCTGCAGGTTTGTGAATTGCAGTGCCCCTGAGCTCCATTTTTCAACTCGCTTTTTTGGGAGCTGGCCGCAAAAGCGCAGGATTGCTTCAGCCCCTCTTCTGGTTCTGGGGGGCAGGCTGAGCTTGTGCTTAATTCTTCTTCCTGATGGGAAAATAGAGTGACCTGTGCCTGTCCCAACCCCTAGAGCTAGTGTCTCATTGGTTCCCCCTCTTCCCGTTCATCCTCAGGACAAATTGCCACCTGTACGGAACAGGAGGTTAAAGGTGCTGATTCTCCAAGGAGGGAGATGGCTAGTAAATCGGCTGGAATGGCGAACCCGAGCAAAGGAGATGAGAAATGAGGTGCGTTTTAGAAACCTTTCCCGATCACACGGTGTACCATCTTCTGGGTTTCTCATGCCTGTTTTCGACGTAGGAAGATGCCCTTGAACCTGGAGATTTGGGACCCATGGGATGGGTACCATGCAGTATTACTTGAAAGGGTCTGCGTCGGCTCACCCAACCTCACCGAACCTCTCAGCCCCAAGAGTGTCCACCCTTATGTCTCAATCAGCTGTGGGTCTAGATATGGTCAATCCAGGTTGCATCACAGCCCCTGAACGAATTTTGTAAGAATTTCTCTCTCTTTCACTGCCTTTGTTTCACGGGTTTTGAAAAGTAATTTATTTTTATAATGGGGTTTAGCTGCTTTTCACAGCTGTGTTTATGCCGCTTTACACCCCCTTGACTCACTTACAGAGAGATATCAATACATAGGTTTGAAGATTCTTACTAGTCAGATATATTCTTGTGCGGTGAATAGGGGGTGTTGAGTCCAGTTCACTGAAAAAGGAATAGGTCTTGTCTCTTACATATTGGGTTTATGGAACGGTATCGGAGCTAATTTGAAACCCTTGTTTTATGCATCACCCCACCTCACCTTTCCCGTTCAGCAGCCATAGTGTGTTTTCTAAACGTGTGACTCTGTTCTGTTTTGTAATTCAGTTCAAGTGTAGCGGTTTTTACATTCCCTCTCTAAGTGATATCTTATGATAAGTGTCTTTTTCTGTGTGACTTATTTCACTTAGAATCGTCGTACCTAAATCCACTCATCGTGCTGCTACTAGCCTTATGACGTGGATTTCATGGCTGAGTGATATTCCATTGTACATGAGGACCACAACTTCTTTATCCATTTTTCTCTCTCCTAGGATATTTAAGGTATAATGAAGTGGGGGTTCTTGTCAACAGAGCAGCCCTAAACTTTGGGGTGCCTGTGTCTTGCTGATTTTTAGTTTTCCCAATTTATACGCCCATGAGTGGAAGTGCCCTATGCTCTCCAATCTGTGTTTTTTAGATGTTTCAGAACACACCGTACACTTCTCCAGAGTGGCTGTTGGCAATTTACATCCCACCCATCAGCGTAGCAAGGCTCCCATTTCTCCATGGCCGGTCCTGCATTTCTGGTTTGGACACTTTTTTCCGCATGGCCCTTTTGCCCGCTGGGAAGCGAGACTTCTTTGGAGCGCTGATTGGCCTTTCCAGGTTGCTTGGTTGGCCAAAAAGGGCGTATGCGTTTTTTCCTGAATATATTCAGGAAAAAACGCATACGCCCTTTTTGGCCAAGGGCATCATTGTCCACGTTTTGCCGCTTTTCATGTGCTTTCAAGGCGATTCGAATCTACCTCCTGAAATCTGTTTCCTGCAATTCTGCCTTGCTTTCAAAGCCTCTTCGTTGCCTTCCCTTAATATATTTGTGGACGAGAGGTATCATTTAAAACTCTGCAGGTTTGTGAATTGCAGTGCCCCTGAGCTCCATTTTTCAACTCGCTTTTTTGGGAGCTGGCCGCAAAAGCGCAGGATTGCTTCAGGCCCTCTTCTGGTTCTGGGGGGCAGGCTGAGCTTGTGCTCAATTCTTCTTCCTGATGGCAAAATAGAGTGACCTGTGCCTGTCCCAACCCCTAGAGCTAGTCTCTCATTGGTTGCCCCTCTTCCCGTTCATCCTCAGGACAAATTGCAACCTGTACGGAACAGGAGGTTAAAGGTGCTGATACTCCAAGGAGGGAGATGGCTAGTAAATCGGCTGGAATGGCGAACCCGAGCAAAGGAGATGAGAAATGAGGTGCGTTTTAGAAACCTTTCCCGATCACACGGTGTACCATCTTCTGGGTTTCTCATGCCTGTTTTCGACGTAGGAAGATGCCCTTGAACCTGGAGATTTGGGACCCATGGGATGGGTACCATGCAGTATTACTTGAAAGGGTCTGCGTCGGCTCACCCAACCTCACCGAAACTCTCAGCCCCAAGAGTGTCCACCCTTATGTCTCAATCAGCTGTGGGTCTAGATATGGTCAATCCAGGTTGCATCACAGCCCCTGAACGAATTTTGTAAGAATTTCTCTCTCTTTCACTGTCTTTGTTTCACAGGTTTTGAAAAGTAATTTATTTTTATAATGGGGTTTAGCTGCTTTTCACGGCTGTGTTTATGCCGCTTTACACCCCCTTGACTCACTTACGGAGAGATATCAATACATAGGTTTGAAGATTCTTCCTAGTCAGATATATTCTTGTGCGGTGAATAGGGGGTGTTGAGTCCAGTTCACTGAAAAAGGAATAGGTCTTGTCTCTTACATATTGGGTTTATGGAACGGTATCTGAGCTAATTTGAAACCCTTGTTTTATGCATCACCCCACCTCACCTTTCCCGTTCAGCAGCCATAGTGTGTTTTCTAAACGTGTGACTCTGTTCTGTTTTGTAATTCAGTTCAAGTGTAGCGGTTTTTACATTCCCTCTCTAAGTGATATCTTATGATAAGTGTCTTTTTCTGTGTGACTTATTTCACTTAGAATCGTCGTACCTAAATCCACTCATTGTGCTGCTACTAGCCTTATGACGTGGATTTCATGGCTGAGTGATATTCCATTGTACATGAGGACCACAACTTCTTTATCCATTTTTCTCTCTCCTAGGATATTTAAGGTGTAATGAAGTGGGGGTTCTTGTCAACAGAGCAGCCCTAAACTTTGGGGTGCCTGTGTCTTGCTGATGTTTAGTTTTCACAATTTATACGCCCATGAGTGGAAGTGCCCTATGCTCCTCAAGCTGTGTTTCTTAGATGTTTCAGAACACACCGTACACTTCTCCAGAGTGGCTGTTGGCAATTTACATCCCACCCATCAGCGTAGCAAGGCTCCCATTTCTCCATGGCCGGTCCTGCATTTCTGGTTTGGACACTTTTTTCCGCATGGCCCTTTTGCCCGCTGGGAAGCGAGACTTCTTTGGAGCGCTGATTGGCCTTTCCAGGTTGCTTGGTTGGCCAAAAAGGGCGTATGCGTTTTTTCCTGAATATATTCAGGAAAAAACGCATACGCCCTTTTTGGCCAAGGGCATCATTGTCCACGTTTTGCCGCTTTTCATGTGCTTTCAAGGCGATTCGAATCTACCTCCTGAAATCTGTTTCCTGCAATTCTGCCTTGCTTTGAAAGCCTCTTCGTTGCCTTCCCTTAATATATTTGTGGCGAGAGGTATCATTTAAAACTCTGCAGGTTTGTGAATTGCAGTGCCCCTGAGCTCCATTTTTCAACTCGCTTTTTTGGGAGCTGGCCGCAAAAGCGCAGGATTGCTTCAGGCCCTCTTCTGGTTCTGGGGGGCAGGCTGAGCTTGTGCTTAATTCTTCTTCCTGATGGGAAAATAGAGTGACCTGTGCCTGTCCCAACACCTAGAGCTAGTCTCTCATTGGTTCCCCCTCTTCCCGTTCATCCTCAGGACAAATTGCAACCTGTACGGAACAGGAGGTTAAAGGTGCTGATTCTCCAAGGAGGGAGACGGCTAGTAAATCGGCTGGAATGGCGAACCCGAGCAAAGGAGATGAGAAATGAGGTGCGTTTTAGAAACCTTTCCCGATCACACGGTGTACCATCTTCTGGGTTTCTCATGCCTGTTTTCGACGTAGGAAGATGCCCTTGAACCTGGAGATTTGGGACCCATGGGATGGGTACCATGCAGTATTACTTGAAAGGGTCTGCGTCGGCTCACCCAACCTCACCGAACCTCTCAGCCCCAAGAGTGTCCACCCTTATGTCTCAATTAGCTGTGGGTCTAGACATCGTCAATCCAGGTTGCATCCCAGAGCCTGAACAATTTTGTAAGTATTTCTCTCTCTTTCACTGTCTTTGTTTCACGGGTTTTGAAAAGTAATTTATTTTTATAATGGGGTTTGGCTGCTTTTCACGGCTGTGTTTATGCCGCTTTACACCCCCTTGACTCACTTACAGAGAGATATCAATACATAGGTTTGAAGATTCTTCCTAGTCAGATATGTTCTTGTGCGGTGAATAGGGGGTGTTGAGTCCAGTTCACTGAAAAAGGAATAGGTCTTGTCTCTTACATATTGGGTTTATGGAACGGTATCTGAGCTAATTTGAAACCCTTGTTTTATGCATCACCCCACCTCACCTTTCCCGTTCAGCAGCCATAGTGTGTTTTCTAAACGTGTGACTCTGTTCTGTTTTGTAATTCAGTTCAAGTGTAGCGGTTTTTACATTCCCTCTCTAAGTGATATCTTAGGATAAGTGTCTTTTTCTGTGTGACTTATTTCACTTAGAATCGTCGTACCTAAATCCACTCATCGTGCTGCTACTAGCCTTATGACGTGGATTTCATGGCTGAGTGATATTCCATTGTACATGAGGACCACAACTTCTTTATCCATTTTTCTCTTTCCTAGGATATTTAAGGTGTAATGAAGTGGGGGTTCTTCTCAACAGAGCAGCCCTAAACTCTGTGGTGCCTGTGTCTTGCTGATTTTTAGTTTTCCCAATTTATACGCCCATGAGTAGAAGTGCCCTATGCTCTCCAAGCTGTGTTTCTTAGATGTTTCAGAACACACCGTACACTTCTCCAGAGTGGCTGTTGGCAATTTACATCCCACCCCTCAGCGTAGCAAGGCTCCCATTTCTCCATGGCCGGTCCTGCATTTCTGGTTTGGACACATTTTTCCGCATGGCCCTTTTGCCCGCTGGGAAGCGAGACTTCTTTGGAGCGCTGATTGGCCTTTCCAGGTTGCTTGGTTGGCCAAAAAGGGCGTATGCGTTTTTTCCTGAATATATTCAGGAAAAAACGCATACGCCCTTTTTGGCCAAGGGCATCATTGTCCACGTTTTGCCGCTTTTCATGTGCTTTCAAGGTGATTCGAATCTACCTCCTGAAATCTGTTTCCTGCAATTCTGCCTTGCTTTCAAAGCCTCTTCGTTGCCTTCCCTTAATATATTTGTGGACGAGAGGTATCATTTAAAACTCTGCAGGTTTGTGAATTGCAGTGCCCCTGAGCTCCATTTTTCAACTCGCTTTTTTGGGAGCTGGCCGCAAAAGTGCAGGATTGCTACAGGCCCTCTTCTGGTTCTGGGGGGCAGGCTGAGCTTGTGCTTAATTCTTCTTCCTGATGGGAAAATAGAGTGACCTGTGCCTGTCCCAACCCGTAGAGCTAGTCTCTCATTGGTTGCCCATCTTCCCGTTCATCCTCAGGACAAATTGCAACCTGTACGGAACAGGAGGTTAAAGGTGCTGATTCTCCAAGGAGGGGGATGGCTAGTAAATCGGCTGGAATGGCGAACCCGAGCAAAGAGTTGAGAAATGAGGTGCGTTTTAGAAACCTTTCCCGATCACATGGTGTACCATCTTCTGGGTTTCTCATGCCTGTTTTCGACGTAGGAAGATGCCCTTGAACCTGGAGATTTGGGACCCATGGGATGGGTACCATGCAGTATTACTTGAAAGGGTCTGCGTCGGCTCACCCAACCTCACCGAAACTCTCAGCCCCAAGAGTGTCCACCCTTATGTCTCAATCAGCTGTGGGTCTAGATATGGTCAATCCAGGTTGCATCACAGCCCCTGAACGAATTTTGTAAGAATTTCTCTCTCTTTCACTGTCTTTGTTTCACAGGTTTTGAAAAGTAACTTATTTTTATAATGGGGTTTAGCTGCTTTTCACGGCTGTGTTTATGCCGCTTTACACCCCCTTGACTCACTTACGGAGAGATATCAATACATAGGTTTGAAGATTCTTCCTAGTCAGATATGTTCTTGTGCGGTGAATAGGGGGTGTTGAGTCCAGTTCACTGAAAAAGGAATAGGTCTTGTCTCTTACATATTGGGTTTATGGAACGGTATCTGAGCTAATTTGAAACCCTTGTTTTATGCATCACCCCACCTCACCTTTCCCGTTCAGCAGCCATAGTGTGTTTTCTAAACGTGTGACTCTGTTCTGTTTTGTAATTCAGTTCAAGTGTAGCGGTTTTTACATTCCCTCTCTAAGTGATATCTTAGGATAAGTGTCTTTTTCTGTGTGACTTATTTCACTTAGAATCGTCGTACCTAAATCAACTCATCGTGCTGCTACTAGCCTTATGACGTGGATTTCATGGCTGAGTGATATTCCATTGTACATGAGGACCACAACTTCTTTATCCATTTTTCTCTCTCCTAGGATATTTAAGGTGTAATGAAGTGGGGGTTCTTGTCAACAGAGCAGCCCTAAACTTTGGGGTGCCTGTGTCTTGCTGATTTTTAGTTTTCCCAATTTATACGCCCATGAGTGGAAGTGCCCTATGCTCCTCAAGCTGTGTTTCTTAGATGTTTCAGAACACACCGTACACTTCTCCAGAGTGGCTGTTGGCAATTTACATCCCACCCATCAGCGTAGCAAGGCTCCCATTTCTCCATGGCCGGTCCTGCATTTCTGGTTTGGACACTTTTTTCCGCATGGCCCTTTTGCCCGCTGGGAAGCGAGACTTCTTTGGAGCGCTGATTGGCCTTTCCAGGTTGCTTGGTTGGCCAAAAAGGGCATATGCGTTTTTTCCTGAATATATTCAGGAAAAAACGCATACGCCCTTTTTGGCCAAGGGCATCATTGTCCACGTTTTGCCGCTTTTCATGTGCTTTCAAGGCGATTCGAATCTACCTCCTGAAATCTGTTTCCTGCAATTCTGCCTTGCTTTCAAAGCCTCTTCGTTGCCTTCCCTTAATATATTTGTGGACGAGAGGTATCATTTAAAACTCTGCAGGTTTGTGAATTGCAGTGCCCCTGAGCTCCATTTTTCAACTCGCTTTTTTGGGAGCTGGCCGCAAAAGCGCAGGATTGCTTCAGGCCCTCTTCTGATTCTGGGGGGCAGGCTGAGCTTGTGCTTAATTCTTCTTCCTGATGGGAAAATAGAGTGACCTGTGCCTGTCCCAACCCCTAGAGCTAGTCTCTCATTGGTTCCCCCTCTTCCCGTTCATCCTCAGGACAAATTGCAACCTGTACGGAACAGGAGGTTAAAGGTGCTGATTCTCCAAGGAGGGAGATGGCTAGTAAATCGGCTGGAATGGCGAACCCGAGCAAAGGAGATGAGAAATGAGGTGCGTTTTAGAAACCTTTCCCGATCACACGGTGTACCATCTTCTGGGTTTCTCATGCCTGTTTTCGACGTAGGAAGATGCCCTTGAACCTGGAGATTTGGGACCCATGGGATGGGTACCATGCAGTATTACTTGAAAGGGTCTGCGTTGGCTCACCCAACCTCACCGAACCTCTCAGCCCCAAGAGTGTCCACCCTTATGTCTCAATCAGCTGTGGGTCTAGATATGGTCAATCCAGGTTGCATCACAGCCCCTGAACGAATTTTGTAAGAATTTCTCTCTCTTTCACTGTCTTTGTTTCACGGGTTTTGAAAAGTAATTTATTTTTATAATGGGGTTTAGCTGCTTTTCACGGCTGTGTTTATGCCGCTTTACACCCCCTTGACTCACTTACGGAGAGATATCAATACATAGGTTTGAAGATTCTTCCTAGTCAGATATGTTCTTGTGCGGTGAATAGGGGGTGTTGAGTCCAGTTCACTGAAAAAGGAATAGGTCTTGTCTCTTACATATTGGGTTTATGGAACGGTATCTGAGCTAATTTGAAACCCTTGTTTTATGCATCACCCCACCTCACCTTTCCCGTTCAGCAGCCATAGTGTGTTTTCTAAACGTGTGACTCTGTTCTGTTTTGTAATTCAGTTCAAGTGTAGCGGTTTTTACATTCCCTCTCTAAGTGATATCTTATGATAAGTGTCTTTTTCTGTGTGACTTATTTCACTTAGAATCGTCGTACCTAAATCCACTCATCGTGCTGCTACTAGCCTTATGACGTGGATTTCATGGCTGAGAGATATTCCATTGTACATGAGGACCACAACTTCTTTATCCATTTTTCTCTTTCCTAGGATATTTAAGGTGTAATGAAGTGGGGGTTCTTCTCAACAGAGCAGCCCTAAACTCTGTGGTGCCTGTGTCTTGCTGATTTTTAGTTTTCCCAATTTATACGCCCATGAGTAGAAGTGCCCTATGCTCTCCAAGCTGTGTTTCTTAGATGTTTCAGAACACACCGTACACTTCTCCAGAGTGGCTGTTGGCAATTTACATCCCACCCATCAGCGTAGCAAGGCTCCCATTTCTCCATGGCCGGTCCTGCATATCTGGTTTGGACACTTTTTTCCGCATGGCCCTTTTGCCCGCTGGGAAGCGAGACTTCTTTGGAGCGCTGATTGGCCTTTCCAGGTTGCTTGGTTGGCCAAAAACGGCGTATGCGTTTTTTCCTGAATATATTCAGGAAAAAAGGCATACGCCCTTTTTGGCCAAGGGCATCATTGTCCACGTTTTGCCGCTTTTCATGTGCTTTCAAGGCGATTCGAATCTACCTCCTGAAATCTCTTTCCTGCAATTCTGCCTTGCTTTCAAAGCCTCTTCGTTGCCTTCCCTTAATATATTTGTGGACGAGAGGTATCATTTAAAACTCTGCAGGTTTGTGAATTGCAGTGCCCCTGAGCTCCATTTTTCAACTCGCTTTTTTGGGAGCTGGCCGCAAAAGTGCAGGATTGCTACAGGCCCTCTTCTGGTTCTGGGGGGCAGGCTGAGCTTGTGCTTAATTCTTCTTCCTGATGGGAAAATAGAGTGACCTGTGCCTGTCCCAACCCCTAGAGCTAGTCTCTCATTGGTTGCCCATCTTCCCGTTCATCCTCAGGACAAATTGCAACCTGTACGGAACAGGAGGTTAAAGGTGCTGATTCTCCAAGGAGGGGGATGGCTAGTAAATCGGCTGGAATGGCGAACCCGAGCAAAGAGTTGAGAAATGAGGTGCGTTTTAGAAACCTTTCCCGATCACACGGTGTACCATCTTCTGGGTTTCTCATGCCTGTTTTCGACGTAGGAAGATGCCCTTGAACCTGGAGATTTGGGACCCATGGGATGGGTACCATGCAGTATTACTTGAAAGGGTCTGCGTTGGCTCACCCAACCTCACCGAACCTCTCAGCCCCAAGAGTGTCCACCCTTATGTCTCAATCAGCTGTGGGTCTAGATATGGTCAATCCAGGTTGCATCACAGCCCCTGAACGAATTTTGTAAGAATTTCTCTCTCTTTCACTGTCTTTGTTTCACGGGTTTTGAAAAGTAATTTATTTTTATAATGGGGTTTAGCTGCTTTTCACGGCTGTGTTTATGCCGCTTTACACCCCCTTGACTCACTTACGGAGAGATATCAATACATAGGTTTGAAGATTCTTCCTAGTCAGATATGTTCTTGTGCGGTGAATAGGGGGTGTTGAGTCCAGTTCACTGAAAAAGGAATAGGTCTTGTCTCTTACATATTGGGTTTATGGAACGGTATCTGAGCTAATTTGAAACCCTTGTTTTATGCATCACCCCACCTCACCTTTCCCGTTCAGCAGCCATAGTGTGTTTCCTAAACGTGTGACTCTGTTCTGTTTTGTAATTCAGTTCAATGTAGCGGTTTTTACATTCCCTCTAGAAGTGATATCTTATGATAAGTGTCTTTTTCTGTGTGACTTATTTCACTTAGAATCGTCATACCTAAATCCTCTCATCGTGCTGCTTCTAGCCTTATGAAGTTGATTTCATGGCTGAGTGATATTCCATTGTACATGAGGACCACAACTTCTTTATCCATTTTTCTCTCTCCTAGGATATTTAAGGTGTAATGAAGTGGGGGTTCTTGTCAACAGAGCAGCCCTAAACTTTGGGGTGCCTGTGTCTGGCTGATTTTTAGTTTTCCCAATTTATACGGCCATGAGTGGAAGTGCCCTATGCTCTCCAAGCTGTGTTTTTTAGATGTTTCAGAACACACCGTACACTTCTCCAGAGTGGCTGTTGGCAATTTACATCCCACCCATCAGCGTAGCAAGGCTCCCATTTCTCCATGGCCGGTCCTGCATTTCTGGTTTGGACACTTTTTTCCGCATGGCCCTTTTGCCCGCTGGGAAGCGAGACTTCTTTGGAGCGCTGATTGGCCTTTCCAGGTTGCTTGGTTGACCAAAAAGGGCGTATGCGTTTTTTCCTGAATATATTCAGGAAAAAACGCATACGCCCTTTTTGGCCAAGGGCATCATTGTCCACGTTTTGCCGCTTTTCATGTGCTTTCAAGGCCATTCGAATCTACCTCCTGAAATCTGTTTCCTGCAATTCTGCCTTGCTTTCAAAGCCTCTTCGTTGCCTTCCCTTAATATATTTGTGGACGAGAGGTATCATTTAAAACTCTGCAGGTTTGTGAATTGCAGTGCCCCTGAGCTCCATTTTTCAACTCGCTTTTTTGGGAGCTGGCCGCAAAAGTGCAGGATTGCTACAGGCCCTCTTCTGGTTCTGGGGGGCAGGCTGAGCTTGTGCTTAATTCTTCTTCCTGATGGGAAAATAGAGTGACCTGTGCCTGTCCCAACCCCTAGAGCTAGTCTCTCATTGGTTCCCCCTCTTCCCGTTCATCCTCAGGACAAATTGCAACCTGTACGGAACAGGAGGTTAAAGGTGCTGATTCTCCAAGGAGGGAGATGGCTAGTAAATCGGCTGGAATGGCGAACCCGAGCAAAGGAGATGAGAAATGAGGTGCGTTTTAGAAACCTTTCCCGATCACACGGTGTACCATCTTCTGGGTTTCTCATGCCTGTTTTCGACGTAGGAAGATGTCCTTGAACCTGGAGATTTGGGACCCATGGGATGGGTACCATGCAGTATTACTTGAAAGGCTCTGCGTTGGCTCACCCAACCTCACCGAACCTCTCAGCCCCAAGAGTGTCCACCCTTATGTCTCAATCAGCTGTGGGTCTAGATATGGTCAATCCAGGTTGCATCACAGCCCCTGAACGAATTTTGTAAGAATTTCTCTCTCTTTCACTGTCTTTGTTTCACGGGTTTTGAAAAGTAATTTATTTTTATAATGGGGTTTAGCTGCTTTTCACGGCTGTGTTTATGCCGCTTTACACCCCCTTGACTCACTTACGGAGAGATATCAATACATAGGTTTTAAGATTCTTCCTAGTCAGATATATTCTTGTGCGGTGAATAGGGGGTGTTGAGTCCAGTTCACTGAAAAAGGAATAGGTCTTGTCTCTTACATATTGGGTTTATGGAACGGTATCTGAGCTAATTTGAAAACCTTGTTTTATGCATCACCCCACCTCACCTTTCCCGTTCAGCAGCCATAGTGTGTTTTCTAAACGTGTGACTCTGTTCTGTTTTGTAATTCAGTTCAAGTGTAGCGGTTTTTACATTCCCTCTCTAAGTGATATCTTATGATAAGTGTCTTTTTCTGTGTGACTTATTTCACTTAGAATCGTCGTACCTAAATCCACTCATCGTGCTGCTACTAGCCTTATGACGTGGATTTCATGGCTGAGTGATATTCCATTGTACATGAGGACTACAACTTCTTTATCCATTTTTCTCTTTCCTAGGATATTTAAGGTGTAATGAAGTGGGGTTTCTTGTCAACAGAGCAGCCCTAAACTCTGTGGTGCCTGTGTCTTGCTGATTTTTAGTTTTCCCAATTTATACGCCCATGAGTGGAAGTGCCCTATGCTCTCCAAGCTGTGTTTTTTAGATGTTTCAGAACACACCGTACACTTCTCCAGAGTGGCTGTTGGCAATTTACATCCCACCCATCAGCGTAGCAAGGCTCCCATTTCTCCATGGCCGGTCCTGCATTTCTGGTTTGGACACTTTTTTCCGCATGGCCCTTTTGCCCGCTGGGAAGCGAGACTTCTTTGGAGCGCTGATTGGCCTTTCCAGGTTGCTTGGTTGGCCAAAAAGGGCGTATGCGTTTTTTCCTGAATATATTCAGGAAAAAACGCATACGCCCTTTTTGGCCAAGGGCATCATTGTCCACGTTTTGCCGCTTTTCATGTGCTTTCAAGGCGATTCGAATCTACCTCCTGAAATCTGTTTCCTGCAATTCTGCCTTGCTTTCAAAGCCTCTTCGTTGCCTTCCCTTAATATATTTGTGGACGAGAGGTATCATTTAAAACTCTGCAGGTTTGTGAATTGCAGTGCCCCTGAGCTCCATTTTTCAACTCGCTTTTTTGGGAGCTGGCCGCAAAAGCGCAGGATTGCTACAGGCCCTCTTCTGGTTCTGGGGGGCAGGCTGAGCTTGTGCTTAATTCTTCTTCCTGATGGGAAAATAGAGTGACCTGTGCCTGTCCCAACCCCTGGAGCTAGTCTCTCATTGGTTCCCCCTCTTCCCGTTCATCCTCAGGACAAATTGCAACCTGTACGGAACAGGAGGGTAAAGGTGCTGATTCTCCAAGGAGGGAGATGGCTAGTAAATCGGCTGGAATGGCGAACCCGAGCAAAGGAGATGAGAAATGAGGTGCGTTTTAGAAACCTTTCCCGATCACATGGTGTACCATCTTCTGGGTTTCTCATGCCTGTTTTCGACGTAGGAAGATGCCCTTGAACCTGGAGATTTGGGACCCATGGGATGGGTACCATGCAGTATTACTTGAAAGGGTCTGCGTTGGCTCACCCAACCTCACCGAACCTCTCAGCCCCAAGAGTGTCCACCCTTATGTCTCAATCAGCTGTGGGTCTAGATATGGTCAATCCAGGTTGCATCACAGCCCCTGAACGAATTTTGTAAGAATTTCTCTCTCTTTCACTGTCTTTGTTTCACGGGTTTTGAAAAGTAATTTATTTTTATAATGGGGTTTAGCTGCTTTTCACGGCTGTGTTTATGCCGCTTTACACCCCTTTGACTCACTTACGGAGAGATATCAATACATAGGTTTGAAGATTCTTCCTAGTCAGATATGTTCTTGTGCGGTGAATAGGGGGTGTTGAGTCCAGTTCACTGAAAAAGGAATAGGTCTTGTCTCTTACATATTGGGTTTATGGAACGGTATCGGAGCTAATTTGAAACCCTTGTTTTATGCATCACCCCACCTCACCTTTCCCGTTCAGCAGCCATAGTGTGTTTTCTAAACGTGTGACTCTGTTCTGTTTTGTAATTCAGTTCAAGTGTAGCGGTTTTTACATTCCCTCTCTAAGTGATATCTTAGGATAAGTGTCTTTTTCTGTGTGACTTATTTCACTTAGAATGGTCGTACCTAAATCCACTCATCGTGCTGCTACCAGCCTTATGACGTTGATTTCATGGCTGAGTGATATTCCATTGTACAGGAGGACCACAACTTCTTTATCCATTTTTCTCTTTCCTAGGATATTTAAGGTGTAATGAAGTGGGGGTTCTTCTCAACAGAGCAGCCCTAAACTCTGTGGTGCCTGTGTCTTGCTGATTTTTAGTTTTCCCAATTTATACGCCCATGAGTGGAAGTGCCCTATGCTCTCCAAGCTGTGTTTTTTAGATGTTTCAGAACACACCGTACACTTCTCCAGAGTGGCTGTTGGCAATTTACATCCCACCCATCAGCGTAGCAAGGCTCCCATTTCTCCATGGCCGGTCCTGCATTTCTGGTTTGGACACTTTTTTCCGCATGGCCCTTTTGCCCGCTGGGAAGCGAGACTTCTTTGGAGCGCTGATTGGCCTTTCCAGGTTGCTTGGTTGGCCAAAAAGGGCGTATGCGTTTTTTCCTGAATATATTCAGGAAAAAACGCATACGCCCTTTTTGGCCAAGGGCATCATTGTCCACGTTTTGCCGCTTTTCATGTGCTTTCAAGGACATTCGAATCTACCTCCTGAAATCTGTTTCCTGCAATTCTGCCTTGCTTTCAAAGCCTCTTCGTTGCCTTCCCTTAATATATTTGTGGACGAGAGGTATCATTTAAAACTCTGCAGGTTTGTGAATTGCAGTGCCCCTGAGCTCCATTTTTCAACTCGCTTTTTTGGGAGCTGGCCGCAAAAGTGCAGGATTGCTACAGGCCCTCTTCTGGTTCTGGGGGGCAGGCTGAGCTTGTGCTTAATTCTTCTTCCTGATGGGAAAATAGAGTGACCTGTGCCTGTCCCAACCCCTAGAGCTAGTCTCTCATTGGTTCCCCCTCTTCCCGTTCATCCTCAGGACAAATTGCAACCTGTACGGAACAGGAGGTTAAAGGTGCTGATTCTCCAAGGAGGGAGATGGCTAGTAAATCGGCTGGAATGGCGAACCCGAGCAAAGGAGATGAGAAATGAGGTGCGTTTTAGAAACCTTTCCCGATCACACGGTGTACCATCTTCTGGGTTTCTCATGCCTGTTTTCGACGTAGGAAGATGTCCTTGAACCTGGAGATTTGGGACCCATGGGATGGGTACCATGCAGTATTACTTGAAAGGCTCTGCGTTGGCTCACCCAACCTCACCGAACCTCTCAGCCCCAAGAGTGTCCACCCTTATGTCTCAATCAGCTGTGGGTCTAGATATGGTCAATCCAGGTTGCATCACAGCCCCTGAACGAATTTTGTAAGAATTTCTCTCTCTTTCACTGTCTTTGTTTCACGGGTTTTGAAAAGTAATTTATTTTTATAATGGGGTTTAGCTGCTTTTCACGGCTGTGTTTATGCCGCTTTACACCCCCTTGACTCACTTACGGAGAGATATCAATACATAGGTTTTAAGATTCTTCCTAGTCAGATATATTCTTGTGCGGTGAATAGGGGGTGTTGAGTCCAGTTCACTGAAAAAGGAATAGGTCTTGTCTCTTACATATTGGGTTTATGGAACGGTATCTGAGCTAATTTGAAAACCTTGTTTTATGCATCACCCCACCTCACCTTTCCCGTTCAGCAGCCATAGTGTGTTTTCTAAACGTGTGACTCTGTTCTGTTTTGTAATTCAGTTCAAGTGTAGCGGTTTTTACATTCCCTCTCTAAGTGATATCTTATGATAAGTGTCTTTTTCTGTGTGACTTATTTCACTTAGAATCGTCGTACCTAAATCCACTCATCGTGCTGCTACTAGCCTTATGACGTGGATTTCATGGCTGAGTGATATTCCATTGTACATGAGGACTACAACTTCTTTATCCATTTTTCTCTTTCCTAGGATATTTAAGGTGTAATGAAGTGGGGGTTCTTGTCAACAGAGCAGCCCTAAACTCTGTGGTGCCTGTGTCTTGCTGATTTTTAGTTTTCCCAATTTATACGCCCATGAGTGCAAGTGCCCTATGCTCTCCAAGCTGTGTTTTTTAGATGTTTCAGAACACACCGTACACTTCTCCAGAGTGGCTGTTGGCAATTTACATCCCACCCATCAGTGTAGCAAGGCTCCCATTTCTCCATGGCCGGTCCTGCATTTCTGGTTTGGACACTTTTTTCCGCATGGCCCTTTTGCCCGCTGGGAAGCGAGACTTCTTTGGAGCGCTGATTGGCCTTTCCAGGTTGCTTGGTTGGCCAAAAAGGGCGTATGCGTTTTTTCCTGAATATATTCAGGAAAAAACGCATACGCCCTTTTTGGCCAAGGGCATCATT